>NW_017890516.1:0-49952 GCF_001540865.1 Ananas comosus
TTTGATGCAGTAAGTAACTATCAAGTATACTAACGTCTTCAACACTATGCTACAAACATGTCAAGTAATCCAACTACTAAGCCTATATAGTTAGATTGTCACTTCCCGTTCGATGTATTGTTTCCAAAGATCTAGTTCAAATGTCTCAAGGTGGTGTTCCAACACTCACTATGCTTAGTGCCTCTTATGACACTACGCTGTCGTATAAAGTTAACAACATTTTATAATCTATGTTCCATTCATGACATTATACTAGCGGTTCTATTCAACCCAGAGCTCAATGTCTCTTTATCACATTGTCCAATTATTCTCAAAAGTACAAGTCCCCGAGCCTCTTTATGGCTTGCTAAGACCCTTTAAGATCTCAAGTATGAATAGCTTTGAATGCATGAGGTAATGCTCATTTTCACAATAGGAATTATGATTCCAGTCTCAAAAGGATGCCGATGATATACAAGTTCCACATGCTAATACTCTACTACATAAGAGGGTCCGAAAATTCATCACACGTAACATAGCATGTTAGCATCCTAAAATTCAACATAATTACATATCAACATGGAATATATTAATTTCTACTTTACGAAGCATAAAACGTAGGATATGAGAATTTCTCATATGCTAGGCTAGGTCAAACCCACCGAACATCACGCACACCCTTCGTTTACTCAACCGAAGATGTCAGCAAGTCTTCCTAGCGCCCCTAAAAGCATCAAAAAGTGAGCTACAGTAAGTAAACGAACAACTACTACTCAAAGCATTACCTAACCAAGCAAAAGGCCAAAATCTCACCTATAGTGTAGAAATCCCTCCAAAGCTCAATGGGAAGCTAGATGTCACCCCCGGGACCCAGCGGAAGCCGCCCGACGCGTGCCCCAGACCGCCATATGTCTTACAACACTATAAGGCGTCTAAAAACAACAATAATAAAAGCAATAATAAAAGACACTAGAGTATCAGAGCATAATAAATGTCTAAATGCTACAACAGGAATAAGGATAAAACTGTAAATCCACAAATTAAGACATAAAGTAAGTACAATAGGATCCCAAATACAAGTGCTATAAGTGGGTACACAGGTGGTCTCTATACATGGATACAAAAGCCTCACACTCTCTCAAAAATATAAAATGGAGAAGAAGCAACCACCTAGCGCAAAAAGAAACTCTCCCGGCTGACACCCTTGCCGCGATCCCGTGCCTCCGCCGGTGCCGAAGGCTCTGCAAAGAAATATAGGAAAACAGGGGCATGAGAAACTATAAGATTAGTTTCCCAGTGGCAATTACTGACTTCAGTGAATGCACACAAGCCCAAAGCTACAATAGATGTCAGTGAATATAACTATAGGAAAATGAAAGGCAAGTAAAAAATGTAACTTACTACAACTGATATCTCTACTTAGCATAAATAGCATAAGTATGAAACAACTATGCATGAAGTAAAATCTCCAGACTATGCATAATGTTTCACAATGCGAAATAGTAAGTTCCGTTGTTTACTATTCTAGTCAATGTCCAAATAATACTCTAGTCATCATCTGTCCACATTCATGATGAATCCGCAAGTCAAATCTGAAGAGACCCCCCGAAGGCTGTCTATGGCCCTGAGACCCACCGTAGGCTGTCTGGCCCGGTTGCCGAGCCAATAGCCCCCTGGTAGTCAACCACCCCACCTCAAGAGTGAGCCTGGCCCACGGCATCCACTTCGGCGCCCAATCCGCACGGCGATTTTTTATTTATCGCGATGGCCATCTCCGGAGTGCCGGTTGTAGTGAGCGACCCTCACAAAGCATGTTGCGAATGAGCACAATGAAGTAATCAAACGATCAGTCGTAAGTACCAACTTTCTCATGTTCATAAACATTATATATCAAAATGTCCTCTGTGGCAAGTCACTATTTCATCAATCTCAAATATGGAATTATAGTTGATGTCAATTGGGCCTATTATCAAGTCTCTATGCTGCAGTTTAATAATTCTCTAGTCCAAGTGCCTCTTTATGACACTATGGCTCATTTTGTCCACATGGATAATAAGTTCAAAGAACTATAATTCTCTAGTCAAAATCGAAAGAATGAAACTTTATTCTATCATCTCATTAGAAGTATTCGTCGCATGCATATTAACAAAGCTCATTGCCTCTTACTATATAGAGTAACTTTCTTGATGCATAACATATGAGTTCTAAGCATTCAAAACTCCCATAAATGGCTACAAACATGAATATGCATGAATTCGAAGAGAGATGAAAGCAGTTTAACCACTTAGGAGGAATTTCCTCCGATTTCAAGGAACCAAACCCACCGATGACAACGAAACTCCTCGTGCGCTCCAACGAAGGGTGTCCTCTAGTCTCCTAGTACCTTAGAGGTACAAGAACAAGTGTCATCTAGTCGAAACAAAACGACGCTAAGTTCAATCATTAAGCATATAGGCTGGGTGACGAAAACTCACCGATTGCGAAGGAAGCTCTCCACAATCTCAAATTGGGAGCTAGATCCTTCCAATCTAACCTAAACAAAGGTTCTAAACCCATCAATTTGCTACAAAAGCCCTCAAACGAAAAATCCCCAAATTTAACCTAAAACCCAAAATCTAGGGTTTGATCTAGTAAAATCCAACAAAAACTAAATCTAAGAGGAAAGGATCTTGTCTCTTACCTCTTAGAAGCTTCAAACCAAGCTCAAATTCTCAAACTCAAGAATAATCCCTCATCAAGCTCCCCAAACCTAAGCTCCAAGCTTCAACAATGGGAAAACCCCACAAAAGCAAGAAAGAGAGGAGAAAAGAGATCAAAAACCCACAAAAACCATCAAAATGGGAGAAAGAATCCCAAAGGGAGGAGTTCTCAACCTGTTCTCACTGATCTAGGGCTCAAAAAGAGCTCACAAGGGGCCTGGGGTGTCATTATAGGTGGTTGCAACAATTGCAAAAACACCCCCCACGAAACAGCCCAGCTTCTGCATTGTGTACCGGTACAGCGGGAAAGTGTACCGGTACACCTTCTGCGAAACTGCCCAAACCCGAGCCTCGGGTTGGCAGAAAACTAAGTGTACGGTACAACCATCAAGACGTACCGGTACAAAATTCTGTACCCGGTACAACCATCAAGGCTGTACCGGTACACTAGCCTGGCTGAAGCTAATCCGAGAGCTAACCAAAAAATCCAACTTTTTAGATTTTGGTACACCGCTTCAAACACAATTCTCGGACCTCAGAACTATGGGTCGGAACACTGTCTACGACCCTTCAGAAAGTCTGAGATGGCTCGTCACACAGATCAAACACTTCGAACCTCGCAATTGCAAGGTTCCGTGCGTCACACTAGATCCCCTCCAAAGCAACCTAAACCAAGGTTCTAATCTAATTAGAATTAGCTCAAAAGCCTTATATCAAAAGCCCTAAATTAAACCCTAGATTTTCCCACTCTATGGATTTTCATCTCCTAAAAACCAACAAAACATGTCTAGAGGAAGAAATGAGCAACTAACCTCCATAAGAAGCTCCAATTCAAGCTCCAAGGGTGAAGATCTCCTCTCTTGCAAGCTCCAAGTCCAAGACCTTCAAGCTCCAACACAGGTGGGAAGCAAGGAAAGGAAAATGCTCCAAGTCCAAGCTAGATCCTCTCTCCTCTTCTTTCTTCTTCTTCCGTCTCTTCCTCTTCTCCTTCTTCTCCTTCTCTATCTAGGTGTTTGGAGAGTGAAGAAAGAGAAATGAGAAAGTGAGAGGGTGAAATGGCCATATAGGCCATCTAATATAATAAAATCCAAAGAGGCCCCTTAATTTTCCAATATTGCATCAGCCGGACTGGGCAGTTTTCGACTGAGGACCGGTCTTCCCGACCTGGACCAGTCTCTCGGCCTGCCCCGAAAATCAACGTTCGGGAACTGGTCTCTCCCCGCATAGACGGTCTCTCGCCCGCGTAGGCCTCGGTGGACCGGTCTCAATTCGGGCCAGGGACCGGTTGCCTCAAGGCTGCCGCAATACTGGGGGGGGGGGGGACCGGTCTCTCCCAGCCAGGGACCGGTCCCCGAGAGTAAAAACTCTTAGGACTCATACAGAACTCAGATTTTCGAACTTTTTAGATCGAAAAACATTCTACAACCCTCCACCAAGTGTGGAAAAGCTCGGAACACATCCAATCACTCAAACCTCGCAATTTGCACTGGTCCAGTGTGCTACATTCATCCCTCCTAAAAAGGAGTTTCGTCCGCGAAACTCAAAGCAACTACATACCTCAAGACTCCATCTGAAAAAGATGGGGATAGCGCTCCTGCAGCGCGCTCTCTAGCTCCCACGTGGCCTCCCGCTCCCCGTGGTTGCTCCAAAGAACCTTCACATACGGAATATCCCGATTCCGTAGTTTCTTCACCTCGCGAGCCAAGATCTTTATGGGTTGCTCCTCGAAGCTCAAATCCTCTCTTAGCTCCAATGGTAGAGCGTCAAGCACATGAGCTGGATCATGAATGTACTTTCGAAGGACCGATACGTGAAATACATTGTGTACACCCGATAGGTTCGGAGGTAGACCAAGTCGATACGCTATCGGGCCTACACGCTCCAAAACCTCATACGGTCCAATGTATCGGGAGCTCAACTTACCCCGGATTCCAAATCTTCTAATCCCTCTGGTCGGCGAGACTTTCAAGAAGACATGATCACCAATCTGAAACTCCAAGTCCCGTCGACGCTTGTCAGCATAACTCTTTTGCCTACTCTGGGCAGTCAACAGTCGCTCCCTAGCAATGCGAATCTTATCCTCTGCTTTCTGGAGCACATCGGGGCCTAAAGCCAATCTCTCGCCAACTTCACTCTAATGAAGTGGCGATCTACACTTCCGTCCATAGAGTGCCTCGAACGGTGCCATCTTGATGCTTGCTTGATAACTGTTGTTATAAGCAAACTCTGCTATCGATAAATGCTGCGACCATCCTCCCTGAAAGTCAATCACACAGGCTCGAAGCATGTCCTCGAGAGTCTGTATAGTGCGCTCTGATTGCCCGTCACTCTGGGGGTGGAAAGCTGTACTGAAGTCTAAGCGCATACCCAAAGCATCCTGTAAGCTCCTCCAAAAGTGAGATACAAATCGGGAATCTCGATCTGAAACTATAGAGGTAGGCACCCCGTGCAAACGCACAATCTCATCCAGGTAAACCTGTGCGAGTCTCTCACCAGTCCAAGTAGTATGGATAGGTACGAAATGTGTCGATTTCGTCAACCTATCCACGATCATCCAAATAGCATCATACCCGGCCTGTGAGCGGGGCAATCCTGTCACGAAGTCCATGGTGATCATTTTCCATTTCCATACTGGAATCGGTAAGCTCTGCAATTTCCCCGCGGAAACTCGGTGCTCAGCTTTAACCTGTTGGCAAGTTAAACATCTAGCAACAAACTCACCAACGTCCTTTTTCATCCCGGGCCACCAGTAAAGCAACTTTAAGTCCTTATATATCTTGGTGCCTCCCGGATGTATAGCATACGGTGCTCGGTGTGCCTCTTGAAGAATTTCTTCTCTAAGTGCCGATTACGCCGGTACATAGATCCGTCCACGGAAACGCATCAATCCAACACCGTCCACAGAAAAGTCACCGGTGCAACCATCAATCATCTTAGCTCGAATCCTTTGCAACTCCACATCGAAGACTTGCTTTTCTTTAATCCTTTTCACAAGTATAGGTTGCACCACCAAAGTCATCAGTCTCAAAGGTGTATCAGGAGCCACCACCTCCAACTCCAACCGCTTCATCTGCTCAATCAACGGCGGTTGAGCGACCACAAGTATCGCTAAGTTTTCCGTCGATTTCCTACTTAGCGCATCCGCCACCACGTTAGCCTTGCCCGGGTAGTAAAGAATAGTCAAGTCATAATCCTTGAGTAGCTCCAACCATCTGCGCTACCTCAAGTTCAACTCCTTTTGAGTGAATAGATACGTTAAATTCTTGTGATCCGTATATACTTCGCATCGCTCGCCGTATAAGTAATGGCGCCATAGCTTCAATGCAAAGACCACGGCCGCCAACTCCAAACCATGCGTCGGGTAGTTTCTTTCATAATCCTTCAACTGGCGAGATGCATACGCGATCACTTTCCCATCCTGCATCAAGACACAACACAATCCATTAAAGGAAGCATCACTATAAATCACATACCCTGCTCCAGCAGTTGGTAAGGTTAGGATCGGGGCGGTCGTCAATCTCTGCTTCAACTCTTGGAAGCTCCCTTCACAAGCATCATTCCAAACAAACTTGGTGCCTTTATGCGTGAGCTTCGTGAGGAGAGTGGATAACTTTGCAAATCCCTAAACAAACCGTCGGTAGTAGCCGGCCAAGCCAAGAAAACTCTGAATCTTGGTGACACTCGTCGGCCTCGGCCAGTCCTTGATAGCTTCGACCTTCCTAGGATCCACAGCTATTCCTGATCCTGAAATCAAATGGCCCAAAAACGCCACCTCTCTAAGCCAAAACTCACACTTTTTCAATTTGGCATAGAGTTCCTTTTCCCGAAGTACTTGAAGTACGAGTCTCAAGTGTTCCTCGTGTTCCGCATCACTTCAGAAATAGACCAAAATATCGTCGATGAATACTACGACGAATCTGTCTAGATACGGCTTGAAAATACGGTTCATTAGATCCATAAAAGCTGTCGGGACGTTAGTAAGCCCAAACGGCATAACTGTAAACTCATAATGTCCATACTGTGTTCTAAAAGCCGTTTTCGACACATCCTCAGGCTTGATCATCAACTGGTGGTATCCTAACTGCAAGTCGATTTTGGAATACACACTAGATCCCTGGAGCTGATCAAACAAATCATCAATCCTCGGTAATGGATACTTATTCTTGATCGTGACTTTATTGAGTTCATAATAATCCACGTACAAGCGAAGCAATCCATCATTCTTCTTGACAAATAGGAGCGGTGCTCCCCAAGGTGACACACTCGGTCGCACAAAACCCTTGTCCAAAAGATCTTGCAACTGTGCCTTCAGCTCCTTCAGTTCCGCCGGTGCCATCCTATAGGGCGCCTTCGAGATTGGAGTAGTTCCGAGACGAGATCTACCACAAACTCAATCCCCCTATCAGGTGGCATGCCTGGAAGCTCTGCTGGAAATACATCTCCAAACTCCCGCACTACCGGGATGTCCTCAATCCTAGGGGCGTCTGCATCGCCCCGCAACACTACAGTAGCCAAGTAGGCTACGCAGCCTCTGTTGATCAACTGTCTAGCTCGAGAGGAGCTAATCGTCATCGCAAATAGCGAACTCTGGCATACTCGGTACATAACCTCCGCCTGCCCCGACTCTCTAAATGTCACTGTTCGATTCTTGCAATCGATAGTGGCGTAGTATTTGGTCAACCAATCCATGCCCAAAACAACATCAAACTCTCCGAATTTATGGAAAGCTAGCAAGTCCACGGGCATGACCCAATCTCCAACCCGAACAGGGCAACTCGGGGAAAACTCTCGAATATCAAAAGAGTGATCGGATACTATAACTCGTCCCGAATGCAACAAAGATGCCAATGGGATGCCATGCAACTCGGCAAACAGCTGGTCTATGAATGAATGCAATGCACCGGTATCAAATAATGCCCGTACTTAAATACCATAAAGTAAAATGATACCTGCGACCACATTCTCGGCTGCCGCCGCCTCCTCAGTCTGGGCCGCGTACACGCGCCCACTCGGGGGCTGCCGTGACCCCTCCAACTGCCGCTGCACAGGTGGCCACCCGGCATGCTGGTGTACAGAAGGTGTCCCCTGGCTGGGACCCGATGAAGCTGGTGCAGATGCCGAAGATGGCGCTGGTGCTGGACCCCTCGGACAGTCCGACTGGAAGTGACCCTCCTGGCCGCACAGGTAGCACCTACCCCGACTGCGTGAACACTGCCGTGGGTAGTGAGGACCACCACAGATCACGCAGCGCGGAGCCTGGCGACGATCGGGTCCTTCTCGCTGAGTAGACGAGCCACGTCCTCGCGACTGGCTCTGGCTCTTGGGATGCCTCCGCGACCTCCGTGAGTGCGTTTGGCTCGCACCCTCAGCCGCAGGCCTCTTGCCTTTCCCCTTCTCCAAGCCCTCGCGACGCTCCTGAAGGTCTGCCGCTCCAGCCTCCACGATGATTGCACGGTTCACAACCTCCCGGTAGGTTTGGAGGTTGGAGGACTGCACCAACCGGAAGATCGAAGGCCGCAATCCACGCTAAAAAATGCGGGCCTTGTCTTCATTATCCCGCACTACGAAGGGTACATAGTGAAGTAGCTGAGAAAATTCTCTCTCATATTCGGCCACGGTCTGCTCCTCCTGGCGCAAACACTACAACAAAATTAGGTTATAGGGACACATGTTTAGGACACTTTTGTCTAAGTGTCCCATTTATGTCAAAATTTAAAAGAAACATCTACTAATGTCTAAATATAAAGCCGAATCCAACAAAAAAATAAAAGGTTACTATACTCAACCCACCCAACCCAAACCATTTGGCCCGATTCCAAACTGAAATGAAAAAAAAAAAAAAAAAATCGATTACTATCTCCCCTTCTCCCCTCACTTAATCCACTGAAATTCTAGACGAAGGGCCCTTCCCTCTCGTCCTCCTCAGCCGCCGCAGCCAACGAGATAGAGTTCTGACGATTGCTAGATGCTTAAATAAGTGTTGCTAAATTAGCAGCACTTTTTTTGGTTATAGTGACACTCTTTAACTGTCGCTATATATCTAGCGTCCCCACATATAGAAACACTTTTTAAAAGTGTCGGTAATTTCGCCAACAGCACTTTTTTTGACTTATACCGACATTTAAAAGTGTCGCTATAGACCGCTTTTATTGTAGTGAAACTGCACAAATCCTGCTCCATCTTCCTCTTAACGCTAGTAAGGAAGTAGTGCGCTAGTAGGAACTCCTTGAACCTCTTCCAGGTGATCGCTGTCAAGTCAGTGTTGGGGTTCTCCTGAATATCTAACCACCAACGGTAGGCCTCGCCGTCCAAAAAGTGTGTGGCGAGCCAAACTCTGTCCCTCTCTTCCACGAAGGTGTCGCGGAAAAGTTTCTCCATATGCAGCAACCACTTCTCTACTATCCAATGGTCGACTTTCTCTCCATCGAAGATCCTAGGGCTACACCTCCTGAACACGTTGAGGCGATCCATGAGCCGATCTCACTCGGCTCCCTATGCCATCACAGGGAAAGCTGCTCTCGCCACAGGTATCAGGACCGGTGGTACTACAACCACCTCCTCCTGTGGTGCGGTCGCCGGTGCCGCACGTGAAGAACTGGGCGCGGGGGATTGCACCCTCGGCGTCCACTACGGCTGTAGCAGGAAATCCTCCAGGTGCTTCCTCGGCCTGTCGCTGCGCCGCCGCCGCCTGCTGCACTACAAGATCGGTGAGGACCACAAGCTGGGACCTCAAGTCGCGGACCTCGCTAGATCAGGAAGTCGCGGAGGTTTCGACCTTCTCGAGGTGTGCCGCATCGTCTGCTCCGGCAGATTGGGAGCGTGTAACCGGCATCGTCACTACAAAACATAAAAGCGCAAGTTAGTAACCCGCGCTATCGGATCCCCGCTCAAAATAACTAAACCCCAAATCTTGCGAAAGTTGGGAAGTGTCCTTCACTACAAACCTCCGATGTTACGTTGTCGGCCGCCAACGTAACCCTCCGCGAAGTTAGAAGCCATACACTCCGATTAAACTCTAACTTTTTAGAGTTCTCATAAGACCCAATCATAATACTTTCGCTCACAAGTCGAATAGACCTCGTCTCTCACGAGCCTATATCCTATAGTCCAACTAGCCTAAGGTTTGCTAGGTCCACTAAGACTCAACCCTAGGCTCTGATACCAAATTAATCTGTTACACCCCAGGACCCGGCCTAGGCCGTCCGGCACGTGTCCAGACCCGCCATATGCCTGCGCATATAAGGGGTCTACAACAAAAGAGATGCGAAAGTGAGAAAAAATAAGTATCTAGAGATATCAGAGTTGCTAACAACTAAAAACTAGCAACAAGTAGAGGAGTAAAGTAGTCCACTAAGCATAAGCATAAAAAGGTACAATAAGAATTACAAAGAAATCCAAAGTGGGTTGGTCTCTATACACAAGCAACTCTCCAAAACCTCTCCAAAATAAAACATCGAGAGGTAGACCACCTATCAACGCGTCCTCGGTAGCAAGCTAGCTCGAGGCGATACCCTTTCCGCGGTCCCTAGCCTCGCCCGGAGTGGAAGGCTCTGAAATAAAACATAAAATAAAAGGGCGTGAGAACTATAATTTATAGTTCCCAATGGGCAATTACTGACCTCAGCTCAATGCACCACTAGGCACCAAAAGAAAAGGGTAAGTACGACAAACAACAATAATAATAATAATAATAGCAGTATGAAAGCATGTATGTTTACAAGTTTACTATACCATAAGCATCACGAAATCAAAGTGTTGTCTATTTACTCTTTCATAATGAAGAAAGTCCAATGCATAAGTAATATGTCCCGTTCTATCACTATATAATGATTATGCTCTATTATAGCAAACAAGTATACTATGATGCAGTAAGTAAACTATCAAGTATACTACACGTCTCAACACTATGCTACAAACATGTCAAGTAATCCAACTACTAAGCCTATCTAGTAGAGATTGTCATTTCCCGTTCGATGTTATTGTTTCCAACATGTTCAAGGACCTACATAGTGTAGTCCAGCTTGTGCCACCTAAGTGTCGGTGGTAGCTCCAGCATTCCCACTTTAGGAATGAGTCTATCCCTCCCGATCCCGTAGGTTTCTCGATACCGCACGAGCGAGCATAAGTCGCGTTGGCCAACTCCGGAGTGCCAGCTTGTAGGGAGCTACCCTCACAAGCATGTGCGAATGAGCACAAATGGCAAACAAGCGTAGTCAATGTCTCAAGTGCCTAGTCATCATGTCTCTAACATGGTCAAAGCCACTGGCATCTCAAAGATCTAGTTCAATGTCTCAAGGTGGTGTTCCAACACTCACTATGCTTCGTGCCTCTTTATGACACTTAAGGTTGTTATAAGTTAACACATTTCATAATCTATGTTCTATTCATGATATTAGTACTAGGTTCTCATTCAACCCGAGCTCAATGTCTCTTTATGACATTGGCCCAATTATTCTCAAAAGTACAAGTCCCCGAGCCTTTTTTTGGCTTGCTAAGACCCTTTAAGTCTCAAGTAGGAATAGTTTTGAATACATGAAGGTAATGCTCATTTTCATGATAGGAATTATGATTCCAAGTTTCAAAAGGATGCCGATGATATACAAGTTCCACATGCTAATACTCTAATACATAGAGGTCCGAAAATTCATCACATGTAACATAAGCATGTTAAGCATCCTAAAATTCACAATAATTATATTCAACATGGAAATGCATGAATTTCTACTTTACGAAGTATAAAACATAGGATATGAGAATTTCTCATATTGTAGGCTAGGTCAAACCCACCGAACTTCACGCAACCCTTCGTTTACTCCAACGAAGATGTCCACAAGTCTCCTAGCGCCCTAGAAGCATCAAAAAGTGAGCTACAAGAAGTAAACAAACAACTACTAGCTCAAACATTAACCTACCAAGCAAAAGGGTCAAAATCTCACCTATAGTGTAGAAATCCCCTCCCAAAGCTCAAATGGAAGCTGGATCCCTTCCAAAACAACCTAAACCAAGGTTCTAATCCAATTAGATTAGCTCAAAAAGCCCTAAATCAAAAAGTCCCAAATAAACCCTAGATTTCCCTACTCTAGGGTTTCATCTTCTAAAAACCAACAAAACATGGTCTAGAGGGAAGAAATGAGCAACTAACCTCCTTAGAAGCTCCAATCCAAGCTCCAAGGGTGAAGATCTCCTCTCTTGCAAGCTCTAAGTCCAAGCCTTCAAGCTCCAACAAGGTGGGAAGAGAAGGAGAGGAAGATGCTCCAAGTCCAAGCTAGATCCTCCTCCTCTTCTTCTCCTTCTTCTTCTTCTCTTCCTTCTTCTCCTTCTTCTCCTTCTCTATCTAGGGTGTTGGGAGAGTGAGAGAAAGAGAAATGAGAAAAGGGAGAGGGTGAAATGGCCATATAGGCCATCTAATGTAACAAAATCCAAAGAGGCCCCTCAATTTTTCAATATTGCATCAGCCCGGACTGGGCAGTTTTCGGACTGAGGGACTGGTCTCCCCGACCTGAGGCCGATCTCTCGGCCTGCCCCGAAAATCCAATGTTCGGGAACCGGTCTCTTCCCGCATGGGATCGGTCTCTCCCCGCGTAGACGCGCTCGGGGACCGGTCCATCCGCCAGGGACCGGTTGCCTCAAGGCTGCCGCAATACTGTTCCATGGGGGGACCAGTCTCTCCCAGCCAGGGACCGGTCCCCGAGAGTAAAAACTCTCAGGACTCATCCATAACTCAGATTTTCGAACTTTTTAGGTCGAAAAACATTTCACGACCCTCCGCCAAGTGTGGAAAAGCTCGGAACACATCCAATCATTCGAACCTCGCAATTTGCACTGGTCCAGTGTGCTACAAATCTTTTATAGTGCGAACCAAACGCGCCCCAAATGCTATTCCTATGATTTTACAGTTTCTCGCTTTAGTATCCTGTGATTTAAAATATATTACTTTAGTATCTTATGATTTTATTTTTCTTTTTCCGTTATCTCCAATGTTAATTTTTTTTCAACATATCAGTTATAAATTTAAAAACATAAGTCCTAAAGTAAAAAATCGATAAATTACAGAGTACTAAAGTGAATATTCTACTAACCATAGGTGGAGTAACTAAATTTTTTGCATATGATTTAAGAGAATGTTAACGAAGGTGCTAACGGAAAGAAAATAAATGGAACCATATAGTACTAAAATAATACCGTTTAAATTAGAGAATACTAAAATAAAAAAGGATATTTAAAGGAAAAAAAAAAAAACCAAGGCCAACAAAGATACGCCGCGACACGCATCCCGAGAATCCGACCACTCCCACCCTAACGCACTTGTTGAACCTAATAAAATAATATTATTTTATTATTATTATCAATAAAGCGGGGAGAATTTGGGACTTTAATGAGTGGCCAAATTCATGGAATGTTGGATTCTCAGGGCATATGTATTTAAATAAACGAACGTTGGACTCTTTGTACTTAGCAGCGTATAGAGCACAACACCCACGCAGCGCCAATTATTTGCCACTGTCCTTTTCTTTCTCTTATTTATATTTTTATTGTTTTTTTTTTTTGTGGAGGAGGATAAATGGTAATAGTACGTTCTTTACAGAGAAGGACAAATTTTACACTCCTAAATTCAAAATTTGATAAAAATTTAAGTGAATTATAGTAACAAATAAATTGACATGATGTGTGAAGAAATGTAGACCAATAAAAGTTTAGTAGAGTGTATAGATGGTCAGCACAACTTTTTTTTTTTTTTTTTCTGGTATTATTACACGGAGACCTCTCAACTATACGTGAGCCTGAAATTGTCTTCTATTTTTGATTAAATTACATAAAATCCGCATGTCAGTATCCGCTTTTTTACTTTCTCCCTTTCTGTCATTCAAAAATATATACATTGTCCCCTTAAACAATAAAAAATGTTCACTTCAGCCTCCGCCATAAGTGTTCCATAAGAATTCCATTTATATCTTATTTTGTATATCCAAAATACCTCTGAAACTATCATCCATACCCACACGCATGCCCTCTGTCGCTACCTCGCCCTCGCCCTCGCTCTCGCCCACCCCTCTGTCCATGCTCAGACACAAACCCTCACCCTCTTCCGCCGTTGGGATGAGCAAGATTGGAGAGGAGGAGATGAAGAAGATGAGGGCAATTTGGTCATTTTATCACACTGTACCTCCTGTGAATAATTTTTATTTTTTAGGGAGGCAAAGTGTAGGTTTTTGAATGACGGAAGGAAAAGTGAAAAAGCGAATATTAACATGAAAGTTTTATATAATTTAGCCCTTTTTTTTTTTAGAGAGAGAAAGGTAGCATGTTACCTGCTTCATTCATTAGACGAAATAAACTAAGCATACAAGATGAAAGAAGCCAAGGCCTCCTAGGAAACAAAAAAATATAGAAGAAATAAAACAGAAGAAAAGAGAGATAGGAACCAAAAACCAGCAATGGAAAAGAAATAGAAAAGACGTGAGAAGAAAAGTCAGCTACACCGAAATAGATAATCTACGAGGCGGCAGTCCACAATCAGCAATCAGCAAAACTTTTCCATGTGTTGAGGAGAAATTTGACATGTTCCAACGCATGGGAAGGGGTGGAGTAATTCGCTCGGAAGATAATACTGTTCCTCTCAGTCCAGATGGCCGGCAAAAAGGCTAAACCTTGTAGCCTATTTCTAATGTCTTCACAGGTGATACCCCTGCTCCATAGGCCTCAGGCTTCATCCGAGGGCTCAACGAGTACTTTCGATCCATCCGCGGTAAGGCGTAAGTATCTAAAAAACACGCAATTACGGAAGAAATGGTCGCAGCTTTCAGAGCCAAAGGCACAGAAGACACAATGCTGCTCCACAATCATCCATGGATTAGAAGTCTATCGGTAGTGAGGATCCTCTTTCAAAGTAGCAACCAAATGAAGTTTTGATTTTAACCAGAATTTTCAGTCTCCAGATATACCGACACGTCTGATGTCTCATTCTAGTATCTGTAAGAAACAAGTAGAGGGATTTGATAGAGAACCTTTGGTCAGCGGTCCAATGACTAGTTTGATCGAGCCATTCATGTTGTGTGGACAAACATACCGGAGAAAGTCCTTGAGCATCGTCAGCTGTCTACGTTCGTCGGTAGATTGAGACACAACAAAACCCGACAGATGTAGCACCATCTCAATCTATTTCGGTTCTAGCACTGGGACACTATGTAAGGTACCGGACTTCTAAAACTATGAAGTTACGGTGTATATTTAAATGGTTCCGGTGAGGTTGCGGTGGAACGCATATCGGATTTTAAATATAAAAGTGAAAATAAATAAAAATAGTATGAGATACTATTTTTATTGGATTTAGAGAAGTGAAATATAAGTTGAAAATGACCTGTGCTGAAATCGGAGCGAAAACAGAAGATTTAGAATTTTCTGTTAGAAACGGGGCAGATAAATTAGCAGAAAATACACAGTGTCAAAAAATTATGAAAATTGGCGGAGATGTCAGAAATATTTTTATGAGGCTAGATTTAAAGTTTCATATTTTTCTGACACCCGTAGAGTGAGAAATAAAATCCGAGGGTTATCTAATAAAGATTACAGTTCGGCACAGTTTTCGGTGACCAAATGGGGTCGAAACTGAAAACTTAAAATATATTCTTACTCAGTACGTTAAACTGAGCCTGCCTGTCAAATTTGAGCCCAAACGGACATTCAGAAGGACTCCAACTGTTCCGAACTGCTAAACTGCCTGGAGTGAATAGTGTTTTGGGTGTTAATGTATATAAGAAGCAATGTGCTTCTTCTTCCTCTCCTTCAGCCCGAGCACCCACAACGCACGCACGCATGGAGAGAGAAGAGAAACTCTCCTTTCTCTCTCTAGAGATCTCTCTCATTTCTCTATACTCTCGCTCAAATTCGCGGCGTTGGCGGAGAAGATGCTCGCGAACGCGTTGGGAGCGACGGATCGAGCTTTCATGCGCCCGTTGGAGCAGTGTGTTTTCGTCGCGGCGTTCACCTTATGGTAAGCTTTTGGGATTTGGCTTAATCCTTCACATTAAGTGCTCTAATAGCCTCTAATGAGCTTAGTTGGCATGTTGCTCCATTTAATTTGGATTATATGAAGGTTAATTCATGTTAGGGCTCAAAAATGGAGTTTTGTGAAATATAAGGGTTTGATCTCATTTGACCCTCCGTAAACCTAATTGCTAGGTAAACGAACGCGTTGGCTAAGACGGTTCGGCAATCCGACGAGCCGTTACAAAGTGTTATTAAAGAAACGGACGTTTAGACTTCGTTTCCGCCTGGAGGGCCGAGGCGACGTCGTAAAATCATAAAAACGGATTTGAAGCACCGTGGCACATAACCGAAGACCTTTAATTTTCGGATCGCAAATCGGAGATCATTTTGGTGGTCGCACGAGAGTTCGAGCCAAACAGGGTCGCGGGTGTCGCGGGCGGCCGATTGCAAGTGACTACAAGCAATCGGAGAGTAAGTTAAGGTGGGTTGTGCTTACCGAAGTGACTAGGTCGCCCTTATGTCTAAGAAAATTAAGAATCCATATTGATGCATATAAATGCTAAACGAGGCATGTAGGTGATACATGTAAATGTAAATAAGCATGTGGATGATGCACGTAGTTGATGTAAATAATGCATGTGGATAATATAATGTAAAATGCTAAGTAGGTGCATGTAAAATGATATAGAGATCATAGAATACATGATTAGCATCGCGAGATTATCTATGCATGTGAACTAGAGAATGCTCGATTAGACAACTAGAATGTCGAACTAGATCGAGTGGCATCTAACCTAGTGTTAAAGAACATAGGTTGTGAATGAATCTAGAGTCATGTGAACTAGATCGAGTGGCATCTAACCTAGTGTTAAAGAACATAGGTTGTAAATGAATCTAGAGTCATGTGAACTAGATCGAGTGGCATCTAACCTAGTGTATAAAATATAGGTTGGACATGAATGACAATGAACCTAGTGTTGTTGAACCTAGGATGAATCATGAGTGGCATCTAACCTAGTGTTAAAGGACATAGGTTATGTATTGAACCTAGAGTTAAGTAAACCTAGGTTATGTGATAGAGACGTTGAACTTAGAGTCAATTGGACCTAGGGTGAAAAGGACATTGGACCTAGATAGGTCAATACTCTAGGGTTTGAAACCAACCCTTGAGCGATATAAAGTGAGATTCCGATAAATCCTAGTGATGTGGCCGCACATGGAGCGGTGAAATTGTGGTAAAAGAGATGTTAAGCGAATCATAACTGCAGGTATGTGTGGTTCTCCTGCCTCGCAGTGATTCAACGGGTATGTGTGGTTTCCTCGCCCGGGATGCCATGAGAATAAGCTGGAATTGGGTATGTGTGGTTCTCTCGCCATTAGCTTATTAGATGATGCCGCCTAGATTGACTTGAACCTTACTGGGTAAGAGCGATGTGGTCGCTGCCAGATGACTAAGCCACGTCTTGAACCATTGTTGGGGTGAGGTGCGATTAGTTCGCCGCCAGATGGCTAAGTCATGACTTGAGTTGTTGTTGGGTTCGATGCGATGAGTTCGCCACCAGATGGTTAAGTCAGATTTGCGGTAGGCTCTGACGGCAGCCAGGCTGATGTGCAGCAGTGCGCGGACTATCCCGGATGATTGACTCGAGGCCGAGGCGGTGGTTAGCTTGATTAGGTTAATAGAAACCTTATAAGCTAGTGAAAAGGTAAGAGCTAAAGTTAGCAAAGTAAATGTAGAATTAACATATCTACTAGTTGTTTATATAGATGTATAGTTGCATAATATTCCTGTTGCATATTGTGAGGCAAAGCATGATATATGTTAGTTGCATTTAAATTATGATTTCATATCTATCTATTGAACTAACGTGTTGTTGCCTCCTTGGACCTATCAGTCGAGCTCTTCCCTTGGGTGGCCGTACCCACTGGGAACCATGAAGTTGGTTCTCACCCCACGTTGTTTTGGGGTGTTTCAGATTCGCACGTGAGCGGCGCGGCGGCGCGAGGAAAGGGCGTAGCTCCATAGATAGCGCCCTACCCAAAGACCAGAGATAGCAATACCCCGTCGACATAGCCTAGGAATTTGGGAAATGAAAAGAATACAATGTATCAATTTGTAATAAGCAAATGATGTAATAACTTAATTGCATTTGGGAGTTGGATGTAAAGTAAATGTATTATTGTGAATGCATGTAATAACATAGGATGTGTTATGTTGTGATACTTTCCTTATGCAATCATGATTGATATCTGTTCCTGGTTGGAACCCATATAATGTTCATTGTATTGATTGCGACGCCTAGAACGTACAGGGGAAACTCTGTCCGTTCGGCGGTCTGTCGACGCGCCCGAACTCGGCCAAATAGGAGGGGCCCAGGGCGTGACACACTATGATTTCCTTGTTCCTTAAATTGTCAAAAATTATCAGGAACTAAGTGTAAGGAAGGGAATTCTCGAAATGCGAGAGTTGAACTTTATTTAGAATTGACTGATTGTCGATTGGGTACGCTTTGGAGAGGCCGAAGACATCAAAAACCGAAAAAGTGCATCGAGGAGGGTCTCGGAGAGCAAAGGAATGAAAATCTACAACTTTACAGATTTTGCTCTCGGGGACCGGTCCCTGGTGGGAGGGACCGGTTCCCGTAGGCAGGTGTACGGCAGAAAATCCCTGCGCGCAATATTTGCTCTCGGGGACCTATCCCTAACTGGATAGACCGGTCCCCGTACACACAGCCAGCGAAAAGAAGGAAAAATCAGCTAAGTCCTGAGAGTCCTGCTCTCAGGGACCGGTCCCTGTCGGGACGGACCGGTCCCCGTATGCGTAGGAAGCTGAGCAGAACCCTCTGCCCGCAGAAGAGACTCTCGGGAACCGGTCCTCCAGGGACAGACCAGTCCCCGTGCCCGAAAACTGCCCAGTTTGGGCAAGCCAAGAGAGGCAAAGTGGAGGGGTTTATTAGCATTTGTTACATGAGTTGAGGGGTATAGAGGGGAATGAGCACTCTCTCTCCCTCATTTCTCTCCCAAACATAACCCTAGCTCCCCCCCTCTCTCTCTAAACTCTCTTTCTCTCTCTCTAGGAGGTGAAGAAGGAGGAGGATTTGGTGGAGATCGAGGCCAAAGCAAGGATTAGCTTCATCTTCTTCTTCCTCTCCATCATTAGAGCAAGCTTCTTGAGGTAAGCTTTGAGAGCTTTCATGGTAGATCCCTCTAGATGGATTTTTATCTTCTAGAATTGGTTTTGTTGGAACCCTAGCTTGCCAAATAGAAGGTTTATACTTGAATCTAGGGATTTAAGATGAGATTTTTGCAAGTTGCAAACCTAGGGCTCCAAATTGGGGTTTTTGGAAATAGAGGGTTTTAATCTAAATTGATCATATGTTAACCTAATTACTAGGTATCTAAACGCGTTGGAAAGGTCGGTTCATCAATTCGTCGAGCCGGTGCAAAGATATTGCCGAAACGAGCGTTGAGGCTTCGTATTGACTCGAAGAGTTGAAGCGGCAACCAAGGATTGCGAAGTCGAGTACCTAGCCTCGCTACGTTATCAAGAGGTGGGGGGTGTCATCCCGAAGCAACTGGGCTCCTCCCTGTGTCTAAGTACTTATATGTTGATCATACTTCATATGTGGTATTATGCATAATAGGGTGTCTAGTAGTTACGTTTACTATTCTTACATGCTCCCTTGTAATGCGGCATATTAGGCTTGGCATGTGAACTTAGGGTGCATGAGAATGAGCTTTGTGACATAGAACCCTATAGAAATAAGTTAAATGAAAACTTGATCTTGCATCGATGATATACGACTAGTGTAGTCGAGACATTTCATTATGACGAGTGGCATGTGAACCAAGTAAACAACTTGATGAGTGGCATTAGAACTTAGTGTTAAGAGAACACTTGTGCATGATGACCCTAGTGGCAGGGTATCCTCAGTAGACGAGGATTGGATCATACTCATATTGTCTGTTCAGCACTTGTGGCGGTCGCTCCGCACAAGTAGTGCGCTCCGGAGTTTGGCACGTGAAAGATTGGGATCGCCTATGTGGGGTCCCCAGGGATAGCCTATGTGGGGTCCCGCAGACAGTCCCTCGGGTGGTTCGAGTCCCCCATTAAAGACGGATTTGAGACGTGAGTCGAGGGCGCGCCTACGGGCCAGCCAGAGGATTGGGTAATAAACTCAAGAGAATTATGCAAATTGGACATATTGTTCATATTGAGCATAATAGAGTTGCATTCATACTTGATAGAGTTATAGTAGCATGTTAGCAATTGCATGGCTATGTTGTTCACTCTTGTCCCTCAAGGTATAGTAGAGTATTGCAATTCTTCAATATACATCATTTACAGTTTCGGATATCTATCTATCTGCTTTTACCTGCTTAGACCTAGTGGGGAGATCGGCGGAGTCGGCGGCCGAACCCACTGGGAACTATGGACAATAGTTCTCACCCCACTTTGTTGCAGGGCCGAGTTTGAGTGCTCCCAGCGAGGACCGTGGTAAGGGCATTGCGCCCTAGCTTGGTAGCAGCTACCCTATGCATTAGAGTACCGATGTACCCGAGAGTTGGGATGTATTTTCTGGGAGTTGCTTATGTATTTTGGATGAATCTTGTATATATTCATTTTGAAGAGTTACAAATGTAAACCGATGTAAATGAATGGATGTAATAGATAGACGTATCTCTCTTTATTCACTTGTATCGTATACTCGTATCTTGCTCTTACTTGTTGGCACTAGTGGTGCTCCGTGCTTATCATGTATGTAATTGAATTATTCCTGGGCAATTCTATGTACATGATTTTGTTGTCGAGCCTTGGGCGGGCAGGGGAGATGCTGTCCGTCCGGCGTCTGTTCGACACGCACGAACCGGACCAAATTGGTAGCGATCTCGAGGCGTGAAACTAAGTGTGTAGGGATGACTCCCCCAACCATATGTTGACTAGAGCCTAATATCCCTGCCATCTCCTAGCTTATATGTCACGCCCCAATCCCCGCCAATTTGGTCGGGTTCGGGTCACGTCAACAGACGCTGAACGGACAGAGCCTCCCTTGTCCGCCCAGGGCTCTAAAACATGTATAATAAAGCAATCAAACGATGAGATTAGCATTTATACAAGGCTTGCACGAGGGCAAGCAATAACGGAAGCGAAAGCTCTAAGCTAATACATTCAACCATACATAATACTTTATTGCTTTTGCACCAAATAAAAGTAAACTGAACTATTACATTTCTTGCTTTCATTCATAATTCTTTACATTTAGCCATTCACCAAATTGCATAATTGTTATCAACTTTACAACTTTCTAAATCAACAAAAGAAGTTGATACATGTAAACCAAAAGGAAAAATGACTACAAAATGTGAAAAAGTCCCGGTGGCCGCTATCTACGGCGCTAAACCCTTGCCTCGGTCCTCTGCCGCCCTGCTCGTGCTAGGACTTGTAGGGTTAGTGGTGTGAGAACTACAACGAAGTTCCCAGTGGGTTCGGCAACCGACCTTGCCGACTTACCCACTAGGTCTATTTCAGGCATAAGTATTTCAACGGAAAGAAAATAGTAGCCAAACTAATGCTAATACTATGCCTGCAAGAAAGATGTCAGCGGATATAGATATGAAGGCAATAAATATGCATGCATGCTTGTTCAATACTTTCCTTTGGTTTTTACCCAATCTTACCGATTAACTTTGTTAACCCCAATGACTCACAACCCAAAATCCCTTTTGATCGAGGAGGCTTCGAGCACTTCCACTCGAGGGACTATCCTTCGGGGCCACTATCCCCGTGCTGACCTACTCCGGAGCGCACCGCTTGAGGGGGAGCTACCGCCCTCAAGCCAAGACTTATCGTGAGTATTGATCCAATTCCCAACTCGGGAACGTATAGCCACTAGCCACAATGCCACTATCATAATAGGTTTTCTCCCTATTTATTCATGTCACTCTTGGTTAAACTATGTTTAACAATCGCTATCTCAATGCCAATCTTGTCTCTATAGTCAATGTCATCCTTGTTTACTAAGATCAAGGTCCAAGTCTCCTATTCATACATCTCTAGGGTTCTAGCATACATGTCTATTATGGTTCTATCATTCTTTATGTCCAACTACATTATAAACACATAAATAAAGTTACACCAAAGTTCACATGTAGGCAACCCTAATATGCATGAACGACTATATACAATATGCTCAATGAAAAGTGACATAGACATAGAAGGGAATCCAACGATTCCGGAATGCACCCCCCACCTCGCGTGGTCGTGTAGGTGTAGAATATAACGACTCCCAAACTTTACGGAAGACGATGCCGTGCCCTATAACCAAAATAGTGCCAAATTAGGCCCCTTTATACATGAACTACTCTTAAACATTTTCGTAACGTTAAACGGAGTTGTCCACCGCGTCGAGAACACTCCCAATTAGGTTTCTACGAGGTCAATTCGTCCCCGAAAAATCCTAGGGCAAAAAGCCCCAAATTTGAGCCCTAACAATGCCCTAATGTGATAGCTCCTAGATTGATCTCATCCCCAAGCAAATAATAGCTTAGCATCATCTAAGAAGCATTCTACTAAGGTTTCTAGGCTCTTGGAACCATCCCTAGGGCATCTACCATGAGCCCTAGTGATCCACCATGAGAGCTCTATAAGAAAACCATGGATTTCATGGTTTCATAGCTCTACCAGGTTTCTAAAGCATGAAACAGCCTCAAAACTCCAAATCTTTGGGTTAAAATCCAAACCCTAGAGTTCTACATGCTAGAAACTTACCTTGGCCCAAGTTCTAGCAAGCTCCTCCTCGTTGGAGAGCTTCTAGATCCACCAAATCCTCCAAAACCCACTTCTCCTTGCTTCTTCTTCTTCTTCTCCTTGCTCTAGGGTAAGAGTTCTAAAGAGAGAAAGAGAGAAATGAAGTGGGAGAGAGTTTGGGAGTGATGGCTGTGAAGGGGAGAGGGGATGGGCCATATATCATGTTGCAACATTTGCAACTAAGCCCCCCAACTTCCACTATTTGTATCAGTCCTTACTGGGCAATTTTCGCAGTCGGGGACAGGTCTCCCCGACCAGGGACCGGTTCCCGAACGGCTGATTTCCAGGACTTAGCCGATTTTCGGGTTTTCTAGCTGGCTGCGCAGCGAGGGACCGGTCTCTCCTTCAGGGACCGGTTCCTCAGGGACCGATCTCACTGCCAGGGACCAGTTGCCTCAGGATTCCTGGCACGCTACGTGTACGGGGACCGGTCTCTCCTTCAGGGACCGGTCCCTGAGAGCACAAAATCTGGGACTTAGCCAGATTTTGGAATTTCACTCTCTCGGGTCGCTTTGCACTATATATGGGCTCCAAAATACTACTGGCCCACACCAACTTGTTCCACTCCGCATTCCGCACATTTCGATGGAACTTGGCACGATTCACGAGAGATGTGATATGTTACATTCTCTACCCCTTAAATTTAGTTTCATCCACGAAACTACTAAGTTTGAAATCTAGATTTCATACCTCACTCCAGATCCTCGAAGAGGTGAGGATAATACTCCCTCATTTCGCTTTCAAGCTCCCACGTTTCTTCCCGGTCATCATGTTCGCACCAATGAATTTTAACATACGGGATTTCGCGGTTCCGAAGTTTCCTCACTCCCCGATCTACGATGTAAGCCAGGAACTCTTCGTATGTCATATCCTCTTGAAGCTCTATCGGTATATATGAGAGAATATGATCCGGATCGTAAACATACTTCCGGAGTTGGGATACATGGAATACATCATGTACTCCCGCAAGCCTCGGTGGTAATGCCAACCTGTAGGCCATCGCGGCAACTCGTTCCAAAATCTCGAAGGGTCCGATATAGCGGGGGCTTAGCTTCCCGCGAACACCAAACCGCTTAACTCCTCGCATCGGCGATACTTTTAAGAATACACGGTCGCCAACCGCAAACTCAATATCCTTTCGTCGCTTATCTGCATAACTTTTGTGTCTTGATTGCGCCGTCGCTAATCTTTGTCGGGCAAGGCAAACTTTCTCTTCCGCCTCCCGCACCACATCCGGGCCAAGAACCATCTTCTCGCCCGCATCGCTCCAGTGTATTGGGGAGCGACATTTCTTTCCGTAAAGGGCTTCGAATGGCGCCATTGCAATACTTTCTTGATAGCTATTGTTGTATGCGAATTCCGCCATCGGCAAGTGTTCGTGCCATCCGCCCTTATAATCAAGTACACACACTCGAAGCATGTCCTCAAGTATTTGAATAGTCCTCTCCGATTGACCATCACTTTGAGGATGAAATGTCGTGCTAAAGTCGAGCCGTGTGCCCAATGCATCTTGCAAGCTCTTCCAAAAATGAGATGTGAACCTCGGGTCCCGATCCGATACGATAGATACCGGAACCCCATGAAGTTTCACCACCTCGTCGATATATACTTGGGCTAACTTGTTCCCCGACCAAGTAGTGTGGATCGGCAAAAAGTGTGCTGATTTTGTCAACCGGTCCACAACTACCCAAATCGTGTCATGTCCACCTTGTGATCTAGGCAAAACCGTCGCGAAATCCATTGTGATGTTTTCCCATTTCCACACGAGTATAGGTAGACTTTGCAATTTTCCCGCCGGAAATCGACGTTCCGCCTTTACTGGTTGGCACGTGAGACACTGCGCCACGAACTCTCCTATATCTTTCTTCATGCCCGGCCACCAATAATGTAATTTCAGGTCTCGATACATGTCAGCGCCCGGAACCGATGCCAATTTGGCCCGACCCGAGCACGTCAAACAGACGCCGAACGGACAGAGTTCCCCTATCCGCCCAAGGCTCATCACATGTACATATTTCAATTAAGAAGTGCACTAGCGGAAACATACACAAACGGCTTACACGAGGGTAACAATAGCCATTAGTGAAAGAAAAAGGAAACTAACATTCTCAATAATATATTCATTTTGGATCACATATATTGCATTCATCTAGTAATTTAACGAATTCTTACATCCAAATCTTTACATCTTTCATCATTTCTTTTACATCAAATTTACTTCAAAATGGAACACTACATTCTTTTCTTTACTTTGCTTTTCAATCTAGCATCTTAAATCTCAAATACAAGATGATAAAAGGGGACGTAACTACAAAAATGAACCCAACTCCGGTGGCCTCTGACTACGGCGATACTTACCGCGGTCGCTCGCCGGCTCGCTCGGTCCGGCTCTGTAGAAATAGGGGTGAGAACTACAACAAAGTTTCCAGTGGGTTCGGCCCCAACATCACCGACTTTTCCACTGGACTAACTCAGGCATATAGAAAGGATAAGTAAGATATAGTAACAATCGATAACATGATGCTATATATGCTGAACAAATAGCAAGATTATGCTCAACATTAAATAGATGCAGGTTATGCATTTCTTGTCGTCTTTACACTTTACGCTTTGTTCTTTCTCTTGTTCTTTAATCATTAAGAGCTAGGGCGAGGGTTTCGCCACTTTACTTGTTCACATTAAGTCCATCATCGCAGGAACTCACCAGCTAGGACCGTCCTTAGGGTCTATCCAACCCGGATGCATAACTCCGGAGCGCATCGCCGAGGGGAGCGACGCCCTCGAGCACGGAACTCATAGCAAGTATGATCGAATCCTTAATCAAAGGATTTATAAGTTCAATCTTGATTTTACAACTAGCTCTAGTGTTCTTTACATCACTTTATGTTGCAAAACTCATGCAATCACACATTCTTTACGTTCTTTTTTACTTTTGCTCAACTCTAGCAATTATATTCTTTATCCCCACATTACTTTAACTTTAGACATTGTCATTTTTCATTCTTTACCTTACCTTGTATCTTTGGCATCACACTAACTCTAGTGTCTCTTTACTTTACATTTTCAAATGCCACTCGATCCTATGTTTGTGCCACTCTGTTCTTTTGCTCACTTTGGGTGCTCACATTTCCTCTCATGCATACATCTAGGGTTTTGACATTATTAGGTTCTCAACCATTTCATCATTGCAAGTTTGTGCTCACACAATCATGCAATCATCACATTTCATCATACTTTACCCTAAAATGCCATGCAACAATATATGTAGAACATATGCCTAAAGAATGACACATTAGCGATAGAGAGAATTTCAATGAGTTTGGAAAGCACCACCCACCTTGTAGGTCTATTTAGGTGTTGTCGATGATTTCTTGGGATTTTTAGACGTCTCGTTCTCTGTACCTGCGGCCAAACGAACCTTATTAGGCCATTTTGTTACTTCAAACTTTACTTTGACTTTTCGGTAATGTATATTCCGAGCGCACCAATGCGTCGGAAATCCCCAATTAGATTTTTAGAGGGTCAATTGCACTTAGAACCCTCATGAGCAAAAGCCCCAATTTGGTGCCTAGCTCCAATACTCATGTCAAACCTTTAGGGTTTGATCTCATTGGGAAGCAAAAAGTAGCTTCATTATGCTCTAAATAATCCATTAGAACCATTCTAGCTTTCCAAAACCCTTAGTTTGGATTTCACCATTGAGAGGTGGTCCAAGCTCACCTATAAAGCAAACTGAGTTTCGATCTCTTTAGAAGCAAAAAAAGCTTCAAAACTCTTTATCATTCCATTAAAACCTTTTTAGGTTCATTCAAGCCATTTCTAGGTTTTACTACATGTAGGTTAAAAGCTTACTCAAGCTTTCCTTTTCTTCAAGCTAGAGATGAAGGAGAAGGAGTTTCTTCACTTTTCTTCTTCTTCTCCACTTCTTCCTCTCTTTTCCTTCTTTTCTTCCTTTCTTCTTCTTCTCTTTTTGTCTCTAGAGAGAAGAGGGCGAGAGAAGAGAGTGTTGGAGAGGGGTGGAAAATGAGAGAAAATCTCATTTACCCCAATACTATACTCAATGGGTTGCCAAAATGCAAAAACCCCTTATTCACTTTAATACATTGCCTAAACTGGGCAGTTCGCGCAGGCGGAGACCGTCTCCCGAGCAGGGACCGGTTCCCGAACGTTCACCCTGCGCAGCCAAGTCGCTGGCGCCGATGCGACCGGTCTCTTCTCCGAGGGACCGGTCTCTGGGGACCGGTCTCTCAGACAGAGACCGGTTCCCGAGAGCTATCCCTCAGGACTTAGTGATTTTTCGGCTGTCTCATTTGCACGCGTTCGGCGGACCGGTCTCTACCACCAGGGACCGGTCCCGAGAAGCTGAAAATCTGCAGTTTTGCAGAATTCAATTCTTTAGCTCTCGAAAACTTTCACAACTCACTTTTAATCATCTTTAACACCTTCGGACTTTCGAAGTGCTCCGTCCTCGCACTTTTGGTCAATTTGACTAAAGTTCGATATTTATTTTCGAATTTTCGGTATATTACATTCTCCACCCCTTAAAATAATTTCAGTCCGCGAAAATTACGCATACCTTAACTCGTTCGATCGAATAGATGCGGATTTTTTCCCATTGACTCCTCGAGCTCTCCAAGTGGCTTCTCGCGCCGCGGGTTGCTCCATTGCGACTTTTCACATATGGAATTTTGCGACTTCGCGCACTTTTTAACTTCTCGGATCGAGATGCCACGGCTGCCTCTCATAGGACTGCTTTCAGTATCCTAGCTCCACGGGCTCGTATTCCAATACATGTGCCGCGTTTCGGATATACTTTCGAAGATTCAACACATGAAAACACATTGTGAACTCCCGCGAGTCTCGGGGGTAGTGTCAAGCTTGTATGCCACCGCACCCACTACGCTCCAATATCTCGAATGGTCCGACATATCGGGGACTTAGCTTCCCCGGACCCCAAATCGCTTAACTCTCGCATTGGCGACACTCTCAGGAATCACGGTCTCCAACCGCGAACTCTAAATCTTTCTTCGCTTGTCGGCATAACTCTTTTGCCGAGATTGCGCCATCACTAACCGTTGACGGGCAAGGCGAACTTTCTCTTCCGCCCCGCCACCACATCGGGCCAAGGGTCACTCTCTCGCCCACGTCGCTCCAATGGATAGGAGAACGACACTTTCGACCATATAGTGCCTCAAAAGGCGCCATCGTATACTTCTTGGTAGCTGTTATTGTAGGCGAACTCCGCCATAGGAAGAAATCATGCCATCCTCCTTTTGATATAATCCAGCACACACGCTCGAAGCAGATCCTCAAGGATTTGTATTGTCCGTTCTGACTGTCCATCACCTTGAGGATGAAACGCCTGTACTGAAGTCGACCGATGTGCCTAGTGCGTCTTGCAAACTCTTCCAAAAACGGGATGTGAACCTGGGGTCGCGATCGACACGATCCGATACTGGAACCCCATGAAGTCTCACAACCTCGTCGAGATAAACTTCGCGTAGCTTGTCTCCCGACCACGGGTATGTATCGGCAAGAAGTGTGGCCGACTTTTGTCAGTCGATCCACTATCACCCATATCGCATCGTGTCCGCCTTGCGATCGAGGCAACCGGTAACAAAAGTCCATTGCTATATCTTCCCATTTCCAAACGGGGTAATTGGTAGACTTTGTAACTTTCCCCGGAAATCGCGGTCGGCTTTAACTTGTTGGGCACGTCAGACATTGCGCACGAACTTCCAATATCTCTTTTCATACCGGCACCAATAGTGCTCTTTCAAGTCCTTGTACATTTTAAGTGCCGCCGGGGTGTATACTATAGGAGCGATTGATGCGCTTCTTGCATGAGTCGCCCTTCGTAACTCATCATCTTTAGGCACACACCACGATTTCGAAATCGAAGTGCCGCCATCAATTCCAACGCCAAAATCTTCGGCTTTACCACTCTCAAAACCACCCCGAACCTTTTGAAGATAAGGATCCGAAGTTGTAACTCTCGATTCTTTCCAATAGGGTCGGTTGCACAACCAATGTGGCAAGTGTAGCGGCACTCCCGCGCGCTACACTCCAACCCAAATTCGTTGCATTTCCTTCTGTAATAGCGGGTTGAGGCGTAATTTGCCGTCGCTAAGTTTTCGCCGATTTTCTACTCAAGGCATCGGCTACAACATTGGCTTTTCCGGGGTGGTATAATATTAGTGACATCATAGTCCTTTAGCAGCTCTAACCACCGCCGCTGTCGCATGTTCAACTCTTTCTGGGTGAAACAAGTACTTTAGGCTCTTGTGATCGGTATATACCTCACAATGTTCCCACATCAAGTAATGCCTCCAAGCTTTAGCGCGAAAATCAACCGCGGCTAACTCCGAGTCGTGAATCGGGTAGTTCTTCTCATAGCTCTCAAGTTGGCGCGATGCATATGCAATAACTCGCCTATTTTGCATTAATACACACCCCGAGACCAACATACGAGGCATCACTGTACATAACAAAGGTCTCGCGGTGTTGCAAGGCAAAGCACCGGGGTCGACGTCAACCTGTTCTTTACTCCTCGAAGCTTCGCGATCCGACTCGTCTCACACGTACTTACTCCTTTATGGGTAAGGCGCCGTTAGTGGAGTGGTTATTTTGGCGAACCCCTCCACGAACCGCGGTAGTAATCGCCAGTCCAAGAAAACTGCGGATCTCCGCTACTTTCGTTGGCGAGGCCAATCCTTGATCGCCTCTAATTTCTTCGGGTCTACGAAACTCCGTCGCCCGATACACATGACCCAAGAATGTGACCTCCTTTAGCCAAAAGTCACATTTCTTTAACTTTGCATAGAGCTTCTCTTGTCTGAGTATTTGCAACACAGCTCTCAGATGCTCTTATGTTCCTCTTCGCTTTTCGAATAGACCAATACGCCGTCTATGAACACCACGACGCATCGATCAACAACGGCCTAAGACTCGATTCATCAAGGTCCATAAATGCTGCCGGGGCATTAGTAAGCCCAAACGGCATATACGTTACTCATAATGGCCATACGCGTACGATACGCTTGTTTTATGCAACATCCTTCGCTGATCTTTAACTGATGATACCCCGATGGAGATCAATCTTCGGAGTCACCTTGGACCTTGGAACTATCGAATAGATCGTCAATTTTGGCATGGGTACTTGTTCTTTATCGTCATTTTTATTCAACTCGCGAAATCTACGCAAGTCGAAGTGTACGTCCTTTTTTCTTCAAATAAGCACGCGAGCTCCCCACGGTGACACATCGGTCCGCACGAAGCCGCTTATCGAGCAAGTAGTTGTAATTGACCTTTTAGCTCCTTTAACTCCACCGGTGCCATTCTATACGGAGCCTTCGAAACTGGTTTCGCCCCGGGAATCAAGTCAATGACAAACTCAACTTCCCGGTCCGGTGGCAGTCCTGGTAAACTCCGCGAACACATCCGGAAACTCGCACACTACCTCGGACATTCCCCAACTCTGTATACTCTTTCGAGCATCTACCATGGTTGCCAAATTAGGCTTACACCCTCCTCTGATCATTTTCTTCGCCCTCACAGCGATATGGTGCGCGAAGCGCCTACTTTTGCACGCTTGGTAGACTAACTTCTTCTTGATTAGGCTCACGAAAAGTGATCACCTTGCTTTCACAATCTATCACGCGTAATTACTTCGAGAGCCAGTTGGTCCCAAGATAACATCAAACCACATCTGATCTGCACTAGCCAGATCAATCGCATATCCAATCGCTATTTCGACTGGACACGCCAAACACTCATTATGGACACTGAATGAATGCTCTGGAGCGTTCACCACCAGTAATCCTCATGTGTACCATCTCTATGCATGCTTGTTTTAGCAAACGAAGAGCTAATGATGAATGAGATGCGCCTGTGTCAAACACTGCTCTGGCTCTAGTGCCTTTAATCACAATTATACTGCCACGGACGTCGTGGGTGCTGCAGGTTGTTGCTCCTCCACCTGAGCGGCAAAGATCGGCGCTCGGGGCTCTCGATCCTCGGCTGACGCGGTGATGACGCGGCGCCAGCCGACATCGCCGGTGGTATACCCCGCAAGCTGTCTCGGGGTAGACGGTTTGAAGCCGCCGTTGCGCAGCAGATGACGTCCACGCCGGGCCATCCCGGATAAGAATGTCCCGGTTGGCCACACTTGAAAACATTTGCCGTCTCGCTGGGGGGCAAGTCGACACCTTGTGTCACCACCACAATAGACACATCGATGGTCGTCTCCAGTTCCTCGACTGCTGTCGGGGATAACGAGGGGGTTTCTTCAGCATTTGGCCGGCCCCGGCACACCCGCGGCGTCTCTTTTGCCTTTGTTCCTTGGGACTCGCCATAGTTCTGCTTCTTCACGTACAATGGGCGTACCGTGCTCCGCGACAAAGCTCGATCAAAGACTCCGTCAACGGTCATAGCTCAAAATCTGTACTTCTTTCATAATCCAGGGGTTGGAGTCCTCGCAAGAACCAATCCGCCCGTCCGATCATCACGAACAACTTCGGGAACACAGGTCGAATAATGTGGGAGAATTCTTTGCTCATACTCTCCACGATCGATCGCCTTGTTAACTTGCGCGTGCTCTTGTAGCTTCCGCTTCAACGTGTCGGGAAGTAGTTGCGAAACCGCTCTTTTGAACTCTCACCAAGCATGAGTGGGAGATCGGCAGGCGATCCCGCTTAACTCGCTTTCCACCACAACCGTCGCCGCCTTCCTAAACAATGGTGCGAGGTACACTTTATCCTTCTCCAAGGTATCAAATCCTCGAGAGCGTCTCCATTGAGTCGATCCACGACTCCACGATCGCGGCTCCACCAAACCGCGCCTCGAAGGTAGGTGGGTCGAACTTCTTGAACTGAATGAGAGCGCCAGAGTGCGCTCTCGCTCCGCATCGTGCCGCGCTATCGCGGATTCGAGGTTCCCGCCGGCCGGGACTAGACTACCGTAACTGTGACTAGTCGCCCCTGCCGCCGCTCCTCAACAACAGACCGGGCATACCACAGGGTGACGGCGCGGACATGCTCACGCCGCTGGTGCGCCGCGCTGCTGGCGCTCCAAGGTCTCCTGGCAGCGAATGATCTGTTCCCCCTGGCGTTGAACAGACTCCGTCTGTTGCCGCACTCTCGAGTAAGCGCGCCATTTTGATCCCTAAGCTCACAGTCCACTCGCTCGGTTGCGTCAGGCACCGCGTTCGCTTCCTCAGCATCGATCCTTGTTGCGATCCGACGTCAGAGCATTGTTCCTGAAGAAGCCACACGCATGTAGTTACTTGACCACTTTATCTTAAACCAACCATTAGGCGACAGAACAATGCACATTCATCCTATGCCTCAAGCATCATTTCGTCGCGCGCCCGATCAACACTAGATAGTAAAGGATAACACGAAAATAATTAGCTCTTTAATCACATCTGGGAGACGTCCCTGACTTAACCAATCACATGCTTTCGCTAACTTGATTCCAGGTCACTCACGTTTCCTAGATCCTTAAAGGTCTTTCAATCCCTAAGGGTTGTCTAGGTACCATTCTTTATATCTAATCACTATTGGCTTCTGACCAACTGTAGTCGTCACGCCCCGGGACAGATGCCAATTTGGCCCGACCCGAGCACGTCAAACAGACGCCGAACGGACAGGTTGTCCCGATCCGCCAAGGCTATCACATGTACATTTCAATAAGAAGTGCGACTAGCGGAACTACACAAACGCTTACACGAGGCGTAAGCAATAGCCATTATGTGAAAGAAAAAGGAAACTAAACATTCTCAGTAATATGATTCTTTTGACATCATACATTGCATTCATCTATAATTTAAACGAATTCTTACATTCCAAAATCCTTTACATTCTTTCATCATTTCTTTTACATACATTTACTTCAAATGACAACTATTCTTTTCTTACTTTGCTTTCACATCAGCATCTTAAATCATCAAATACAAAGATGATAAGGGGAAACTACTAACAAAATGCTTAACCCAACTCCGTGGCTCTGACTACGGTGCGATACTTTACGCGGTTCGTCGCCGGCTCGCTCGTCCGGCTCTCGTGAAAATAGTGGGGTGAGAACTTTACAAACAAGTTACCCAGTGGGTTCGCCCAACGATCACCGACTTTCCACTACGGACTAACTCAGGCATAATAGAAAGATAAGTAGAGATTATTAGTAACAAATCTGGATAATGATGCTATATGCCTGAACAAACTAAAGCGAATTATGCTCAACATTAAAGAGATGCAGTTTATGCATGTTTCTATTCGTTCTTTACACTTTAGCTTTGTTCTTTGCCTGTTCTTTAATCTTAGGTAGCTGAGGGTTTCGCCCACGTTTACTTGCTTCACATTAGTCCATCATCGCAGGAATCACCGCTAGGACCGTCCTTACGGCCGTACTCCAACCCGGAAGCATAACTCCGGAGGCAGTCGCCGAGGAGGGAGCGACGCCTCGAGCACGGAAATCTAGCAAGTATATCGAATCCTTATACTCAGAAGCGATTTATAAGTTCAATCTTGACTTTACACTAGCTTCTAGTTTCTTTACGAATTCACTTTATTGTTGCAAACTCATGCAATGCACATTCTTTACGTTTCTTTTTTTTTGCTAACTCTAAGCAATTATATTGCTTTATTCCCCAGCATGGTACGTTTAACTTTAGGACAATTGTCTATTTCATCATTGCTTTACGATACTTGTATCTTTTGCATCACACTAACGTCTAGTGTCTTTTACTGTAATTTTCAAATGCCACGTCGATCTATGGTTCATTGTGCGCACTCTTGTTCTCTTTTGCTCAAGGTTGGAGTGTCACAATTTTCTCTATGCATACATCTAGGGTTTGAATTTATTAAGGTTCTCACCAATCTCATCGCAAGTTGTGCTCCAATATGCAATATCACATTTCATCATAACGTTTACCCGTAAATGCAATGCAAAATAGATAGAAAATATGCTCAAAGAATGACAATTAGGATAGAAGAATTTCAATGAGTATTGGAGCCACCCACTTGTAGTCTAGTTTAGGTGGCTGCGATGATTTTCTTGGGATTTTTAGACAGTCTCTTCTTTACCGCTGGCAAAACGAACCTTATTAGGCCTTTTGTTCATAACTTTACTTTGAACGTTTTCGTCAAATGTTATTCCAGAGCGCACCAATGCGTCTCGGAAATACCCCAATTTAGATTTTTAGAGGCGGTGCGAATTGACTTAGAAGACCTCTGAGCAAAGCGCATTGGTGGACCTAGCTCAATACTCATGTCAACTAGGGTTTGTCTTCATTGGGAAGAAAAGTAGCTTCATTTATGGTCGATAATAATATTAGAATTTCTAGGACTTTCCCAACCCTAGTTTGGATTCACCATTAGAAGTGCGTCCAGAGCTACCTATAAAGCAAAAACTAGGTTTCGATGTCTTTAGAAGCCAAAGAAAGCTTCAAAACTCTTAATCATTCCATTAAACCCTTTTTAGGTTCATTCAAGGCCATTTCTAGGCTTTTTATACTTAGGGTTAAAGCTTACCTAGCTTTCCACTTGGTTCTTCACAAGATAGGAGATGGAGGAGAAGGAGTTTCTCACTTCTTCTTCTTCTTCTCACTTTGCTCTTTTCTTTTCCTTCTTTTCTTCATTTTTCTTCTTTCTCTTTTGATCTCTAGAGAGAGAGAGGGAGAGAGAAGAGGTGTGGAGGGTGAAAAGTGGGAGAGAAATTCATTTACCCATCCTATTACTCAATAGCTGTTGCAAAATTGAAATAAACCCTCTTACTTTCACTTTAATACGACTGCTAAACTGCGCAGATTCGCGCAGGCGAGACGGTCTCCCGAGCAGGACCGGTTCGCAACGTTCACCTGCGCAGCAGGTCGCTTGGCGCGCGATGCGACGGTCTCTCTCGATGGGACCGGTCTTGGGGACGTCTCTCAGACAGAGACGATTCCCGAGAGTATACCCTCTAGGACTTAGCGATTTTTCGGCTGTCTCGATTTGCACTGCTTCGGGAGCGGTCTCTCCAACAGGACGGGTCCCGAGAGCTGAAAATTGAGTTTTGCAGAATTCATTCTTTAGCTCTCGAAAATCCTTCACAATCACTTTTAATCATTTTAACACTTCGGACTGTTCCGAAGGGCTCGTCTCGCACTTGGTCATTTGACTAAAGTTCGATATTTATTTTCCGAATTTTCGGTATATTACAATACATCTTGGTGCCGCCTGGGTGAATGCTATAGGGAGATTGATGCGCTTCTTGCAAAATCACCCTCCGAAGACTGTCGTCCTTGGGCACGCACCAACGATCCCGATATCGTAGTGCGCCGTCGGTCCCAATGCCAAACTCATCGGCACTACCGCTCTCAACTTTGCCCCGCACCTTTCGGAGAAATTCATCGGAAGTTTGCAATCCTTTTATCTTCTCCAACAAGGTTGGTTGCACAATCAGTGTGGCAAGTGTTGCCGGCACTCCCTGCGCCACAACCTCAAGTCCAAACCGTTGCATCTCCTTTTGCAAAGCCGGTTGAGGTGTAATTTTCGTCGCCAAATTCTCCGCCGACTTTCTACTTAGAGTATCGGCCACGACGTTTGCTTTTCCGGGGTGGTAGAGAATCGTGACATCATAATCCTTGAGCAACTCTAACCACCGTCGCTATCGCAAGTTTAACTCTTTCTGGGTGAACAAGTATTTGAGACTTTTATGATCGGTGTAGATCTCACAATGTTCCCCATATAATAATGCCTCCACAATTTTAGCGCAAAAATAACCGCCGCTAGCTCAAGATCGTGAGTCGGGTAGTTCTTTTCATAACTCTTCAACTGGCGCGAAGCATAAGTTATGACTCGGCCGTTTTGCATTAAGACACACCCGAGACCAATATATGAAGCATCACTGTATATGACATAATTCTCTCCCGGTGTCGGCAAGGCAAGCACCGAAGTAGATGTCAGTCTATTCTTTAGCTCCTCAAAGCTTCACTCACACTCGGGGCTCCAAACACACTTCACCCCTTTGTGCGTAAGGTGCGTTAGTCGAGTTGTTATCTTGGCAAACCCCTCCACGAGCCGCCGGTAGTAGCCTGCAAGTCCAAGGAAGCTACGAATTTCCGCCAAACTTGTCGGGCGAGGCCAATCTTTAATCGCGTCAACTTTCTTTGGCTCCAACGAGATGCCATCTCCGGATATAACGTGACCCAAGAAAGTAACCTCCGAAAGACAAAACTCACATTTCTTCAGTTTTGCATAAAGATTTTCCTTCCGGAGTATCTCCAACACGAGTCGTAAATGCTCTTTGTGTTCTTCTTCAGTCTGAGAATATACCAATATGTCGTCAATGAATACCATGACGCACCAGTCCAATAGCGGATGGAAGACTCTATTCATTAGGTCCATAAATGCCGCCGAGGCATTAGTGAGCCCGAATGGTATGACCGTAAACTCATAATGGCCATACCGCGTACGGTACGCCGTTTTATGCACATCATTGGGCCGTATCTTCAACTGATGATACCCCGACTGCAGATCAATCTTAGAATACACCCTTGACCATTGCAACTGATCGAACAGATCATCAATCCTCGGCAACGAGTACTTGTTCTTGATCGTCACCTTGTTCAACTCGCGATAATCAACGCAGAGTCGAAGTGTGCCGTCCTTCTTCTTTACAAATAGCACCAGAGCTCCCCACGGAGACACGCTCGGCCGCACGAAGCCTTTATCGAGCAAGTCTTGCAACTGGGCTTTTAGCTCCTTAAGCTCTACCGGTGCCATTCTATACGGAGCCTTCGAAACTGGCGTCGCCCCGGGAATCAGGTCAATGACAAACTCGACTGTCCGGTTCGGTGGCAATCCCGATAACTCCGTCAGAAATACATCCGGGTACTCGCATACCACAAGAATCTTTTCCAACTCCGGGTACTCCCCTTGAGAATCTACGATGGTCACCAAGTAGGCCTTACAACCACCTTTGATCATCTTCTTCGCCCTCACCGATGATATTGGTCGCCGCAAAGCGCGCACCATTACACGCCTTATAAACCATCTCCTCTTGGTTAGGCTCACGAAAAGTGATCACCTTCCTTTCGCAATCGATAACCGTGTAATACTTGGAGAGTCAATTGGTACCCAAGATTACGTCAAAGCCCCACAGATGCTTCAACACCAATAGGTCGATTGGCATAATCCAATCGCCTATCTGTACTGGGCAGTCCAAACACTCGTCATGCACATGAAACGTAAGTCCAGGTGCTGTCACCGTCCAATAATCCTCATAATGCGTGACCTCTATGTCATGNATTACGTCAAAGCCCCACAGATGCTTCAACACCAATAGGTCGATTGGCATAATCCAATCGCCTATCTGTACTGGGCAGTCCAAACACTCGTCATGCACATGAAACGTAAGTCCAGGTGCTGTCACCGTCCAATAATCCTCATAATGCGTGACCTCTATGTCATGAGCTAGTGCAAATGATGCTGTTATGAATGATTGGGATGCACCTGTATCAAATATGGCTCTAGCTCTAGTGCCTCTGATAAGGATAATACCTACCACGACGTCGTCGGGAACGGTAATCGGCAGCTCCTCCACCTGAGTGGCAAATACCCGCCCACTAGGTGCTCGAGAGGCCTCCGGCTGACGAGGCGCCGACGATCGTCCAGCAGGCATAGCGGGTGGCAGTCCCGCCAGCTGTCGCTGAATATACTGAACTGAAGCTGATGACGAAGCTGGGGATGCGCTACCCGGGCACCTCGGCCTATGTGTCCCGGTTGGCCGCATCGGTAACACCGCCTATAGCACACTGGACCTGTGCAAATTGCCAGGTTCGAGTGTTTGATATGGATTCCGAACTTTTCCACACTTGGTGGAAGGTCGTAGATGATATTCCGACCTAAAAGTTCGATTCCTAGAGTTTTGATATTGTCCTGAGAGTTTTCACTCTCGGGGACCAGTCCCTGATAGGAGAGACCGGTCCCCTCAGAACAGTGTCGCGGCAGCCTGCGAGGCAACCGGTCCCTGGCGGCTGAGACCGATCCCCGAGCGCGTCTACGCGGGGAGAGACTGGTCCCATACGGGGAGAGACCGGTTCCCGAACGTTGGATTTTCGGGGCAGGCTGAGAGACCGGTTCCAGGTCGGGGAGACCGGTCCCTCAGTCCGAAAACTGCCCAGTCCGGGCAGTGCACAGTATTGATTATTGAGGGACCTAAGTCGATTTTTTTTTACTTAGGATGGCTTATATGGTCCTCTCTCTTACTCGCACTCTCATTTCTCTCCCTCACACCCACTCTAGAGAGAGAAAGAGAAGGAGAAGAAGAAGAAGGAGAGGAGAGGAGCTTACTTGGAGGCCTTGGAGCATCATTTTCTACCTCATTTCTCACCTTTGGTGGCTTAGAGCTTGCGGTTGGAGCTTTGTGGAGGATCAAACTTCAACCCTACTTGGTTTAGAGCTTGGATTGGAGCTTCTCTTGAGGTTGGTAGCTTGTATTTCCCATTTAATACAAGTTTTTCTAGATTTTGCTAGATGAAACCCTAGTTTTAAAATTTAAGGTTTATTTTGGAGATTTTCGATTTGAAGGCTTTGAAACCTAATTGATGGGTTTAGAACCTTTATTTAGGTTGGGTTTGATGAACTCTAACTCCCATTTGGAGCTTGAGAGAAGATTTCTTCACCTAGCTGAGTTTTTCTCCACCTTAGCCTATGTTGGTTAATGATCGATCACTTGGGTGTTCGTAAGGTTCGCTTGACTCTCTTTTCTATACCTTTAGGGTACTAGGAGAGTGGTGGACACCTTCGTCGGAGCTTACGAAGGGTTTCGGTAACTTCGGTGGGTTTGACTTTATGAAATCGGGGCGAAATGGCTCCTAAGTATTCTATACTTATCGTAACGTCAATTTGATTGCATATTCATGTTAAATGGGATTTATGTGAATTTTAGAACACTTAAAATGCATACCTTATGTATTATGAAAATTTCACTCTATATAGTAGGGCATTCTGGGCATTTTTGCATGCGTATGGGAAGTGTTCGTGTTAGCGACTTGGAAACATGTCTCTTATGTTAGAATTTGCTCAAATTATGCATTTGTAAACAATAAACTCATGTTTGGACTTAGTGGGCAAAAATGCCATAAAGAGGCACTTGATATAGTAAACGGTGAGACTGCAACATAGAGACATAGTGATAGGCCATTGAACATCTGCTATATTCCATGTTAGAGACATGATGACATAGAGATAGGCCTTTGGGACATTCGACGTATATTCCATGTTTTAGACATGAGGACTTGGTACTTGAGACAGATCTTTCGCTTGCTTGCCATTGTATTCATTCGCACATGCTTGTGAGGGTCGCTCCCTACAAGCCGGCACTCCGGAGATAGCCATCGCGACTTATGCTCGCTCGTGCGGGATTGGGCGCCGAAATGGGATGCCGTGGGGGAGGCTCATTTCTAGAGTGGGGATGTTGACTACCACGGGGCCATTAGGCACGGCGCAGGCCGGACTACCCACGGGTAGGTCCTACAGGATTGGATCATTGATGACTTAGCATACCGACTGGACATTCACTAGAATAGTAAACAAGACATTTTACTATTTAGCTTGTGAACATCATGCTAGTGATACTTTGGTACTTTCATGTTAGAATAGTCTTTTATTACTTATGCAAATTCATGCTAAGTAGAGATATTATGTTGTTTTACTTACATATCGATTCTATTGCTTTTATTGTTACTTACCTGTTTAGCTCATTTGGGCCTAGTGGTGCTTTCACTGAAGTTAGTAATTGCCTACTGGGAACTATTATTTAATAGTTCTCACACCCCTATTTCTATGTTTCCTTTTTAGAGCCCTCTGCACCGGCGGAGGCACGGGATCGCGGCAAGGGGATCGCTAGCTAGATAGCGAGGATTTACTGTTGCCTAGGTGGTTTTCTCTCTTTTTGTTGTCGTTGAGAGAGAGAGAGGTTTTGTATCAATGTATAGAGACCACCTATGTATTTACTTATAGTACTTGTTTCGGGATTCTTCTTGTACTACTTTATGTTTTCATCTAGTGGATTTTAGTTTATGGTTCTTTTTCTCTATTGTAGCATCTAGATATACTTGCTCTGATACTCCTAGGTGTTCTCTTTTTACTGCTTCATTTATCGTTTTGTTTTAGACGCCTTATATGTTTTAGACATATGGCGGGTCTGGACACGCGCCAGGCGGGCTTCCGCTGAGTCCTGGGGCGTGACAGATTAGTTTTGTATCAGAGCCTAGGGTTGAGTCTTAGTGGACCTAGCAAACCTTAAACCGGTTGGACTATAGGAAATAGGCTCGTGAGAGACGGGTCAAATTGACTTGTAAGCGAAAGTATCGTGATTGGGTATCTTGATAACTCTAGAAAGTGGAGTTAAATTAAAGTGTATAGCTCCTAACTTTGCGGAGGGTTACGCTGGCCCTGGCTGCCCGCGGGGAAAGCTCTCTGGTCCCGAGGCGTGACAGATATAGTGGTATCAGAGCCAAAGTGAAAGAATAGGAATGGACCTAGAGACCCTTAGAATTGGAAGACCTTAAGGATCTAGGAAACGCGAGTGACGTGGAATCAAAGTTAGCGAAAGCATGTGATTGGGTCAAGTTGTAAAGTCTCTAATGTGATTAGAGGTTAAGTTTGAATTGATGCTCATTCTCTACTCCTTGTTTTGTGTCGGGCGGCCGACGACATAATGCTTGGGGCGAGAATGAATGTGTATGTTTGCTTTCGACGAGTTGGGTATGAATGAGTAATGTTGGTCATGTAGCTAATGCGAATTGCTTCTTTCCAGGAAGCAATGGCACCTCGTGGTTGACTGCAGACAAGGTCGATGCCTGAGGAGTCGAATGCGGCACCCGAGCGATCCGGAGCGAGTGGCGACGGAGAGCTTCGGGAGCAAATGGCCGCGCTTATAGGCGTAGTGCGGCAACAAGCAGAGTCTATTCAACGCCAAGGGGAGCAGATTCAACGGCTCCAGAAGGCCTTGGAGCGTCAGCAAGTGGAGGCGACCCAGGCGGGTGTCGAGCATGTCGCGCCCCTGCGGTAGTGCCGAGCGTATTTGAGGGAGCAGCGGCAGCGGCGGCTGTGCCCGTCACGGTAGTATCGGCCGGATCGGGAACCTCAAATCCCGATAGTGCGGCGGTAGAGGCAGAGCGAGAGCGCGCGTTGGTAGCTCTCATTCAGTTCAAGAAGTTCGATCCACCTATCTTCAAAGGCGGTTTGGCGGAACCAGCGGTCGTGGAGTCATGGATCGACTCGATGGAAACGCTCTTCGAGGACCTAAATACCTCGGAGAAGGATAAAGTGTACCTCGCCACCCATTGTCTCGAGAAGGCGGCAATGGTGTGGTGGAAGCGAGTCAAGCGGGATCGACCTGTCGATCTTCCGCTTATGCTGTAAGAGGAGTTCAAGCGAGCGGTATACGCAAACTACTTCCCCGACACGGTGAAGCAGAGACTACAAGAGAAGTTCCGCAAGTTGAGACAGGGTGACCGATCGGTGGGAAAATATGAGCAAGAGTTCACTCACATTATCGACTGCGTTCGCGATGTTGTTCGAGATGATCGGGATCGGGCTGATTGGTTCTTGCGAAGACTCCAGCCAAGGATCTGTGAGAAGGTGCAAATTCTGAAGCTTACGACCTTTGCGGAGGTCTTTGATAGAGCTTTATGGGCGGAGCACGGTAGCGCCCACGTTCGAGAGGAACGGGAGGCTATGGCCGAGACGAAGGACAAAGGCAAGAAGCGAATGGCAGGCGGTGCCGGGGGCCGGCCGAATGCTAAGAAACCTCCTCGGTATCCCCGACAACAGTCGAGGAACTGGAGACCACCTCAATGCGTCATATGTGGCGAAGAGCACCGAGTGTCGTCTTGCCCGCAGCGAGATGGCAAATGTTTTAAATGTGGCCAACTGAGACATCTTATCCGGGAGTGCCCGAGCTGGACGTCGTCTGCGCCGACGGCAGCATCAGCACCGACTACCCCGAGACAACTTGCGGGGTTGCCACCAGCGATGTCGGCTGGGCGCACATTGTCACCGCGTCAGCCGGAGGGATCGAGAGCACCTAGCAGACGGGTTTTTGCCGCTAAGGTAGAGGAGCAGCCTGCAGCACCCGACGATGTCGTGGCAGGTATAGTTATGATTAATGGCACTAGAGCTAGAACACTGTTCGATACTGGTGCATCACGTTCATTTGTAAGCGCATTATTTGCAAAAACGCATGGCATAAAAATGACACATAATGAGGACTATTGGTGGGTAAATGGTCCCGGGACGGCGCCAGTTTCGAAGGCTCCGTATAGAATGGCACCGATGGAGTTAGTGGAGCTTAAGGCCCAATTGCAAGACTTGCTCGATAAAGACTTCGTGAGGCTGAGTGTGTCACCGTGGGGAGCTCCGGTGCTATTTGTGAAAAATAAGGATGGTACGCTTCGACTCTGCGTGGATTATCGCTAGTTGAACAAAGTGACGATAAAGAACAAGTACCCGTTGCCTAGGATTGACGATTTATTCGATCAGTTGCAAGGGTCAAAGGTGTATTCGAAGATTGATCTCTAGTCGGGGTATCATCAACTAAAGATTAGATCGAAGGATGAGCACAAAACGGCGTACCGTACGCGGTATGGCCATTATGAGTTCACGGTAATGGCGTTTGGGCTTACTAATGCCCTGGCAGCATTTATGGACTTGATGAACCGAGTCTTTAGGCCGTTGTTGGACCGGTGCGTCGTGGTGTTTATAGACGACGTATTGGTTTACTTGAAAAGCGAGGAGGAGCATGAGGAGCATTTAAGAGTTGTGCTGCAATTACTCAGACAAGAGAAGCTCTATGCTAAGTTGAATAAGTGTGACTTTTGGCTAAAGGAGGTCACATTCTTAGGTCATGTGGTATCGGGCGACAGAGTTTCGGTAGACCCGAAGAAAGTGGAGGCGATCAAGGATTGGCCTCGTCCGACAAACGTAGCGGAGGTCCGCAGTTTTCTCGGACTTGCGGGCTATTACTGGCGGTTCGTGGAGGGGTTTGCTAAAATAACTACTCCACTAACGCGCCTTACCCATAAAGGAGTAAAGTACGTGTGGAGCGACAATTGCGATCGAAGCTTCGAAGAGTTGAAGAACAGGTTGACGTCAACCCCGGTGCTTGCCTTGCAGACCCCGGGGGAGATTTTTGTGGTGTATAGTGATGCCTCGTATGTCGGTCTCGGGTGTGTACTAATGCAAAAGGGGCGAGTCATTGCATATGCATCACGCCAATTGAAGAGTTACGAGAAAAACTACCCGATTCATGACCTTGAGTTAGCTGTGGTGATCTTCGCGCTAAAGCTATGGAGGCATTACCTACATGGTGAGCATTGTGAAGTCTACACAGATCACAAGAGTCTCAAATACTTGTTCACCCAGAAGGAGTTGAGTATCCGACAGCAGCGGTGGTTAGAATTGTTGAAGGACTACGATGTCACTATGTTATACCACCCCGGGAAAGTAAATGTCGTTGACGATGCTTTGAGCAGAAAATCAGCGGATAACCTAGCGACGGCAATTACGAGTCAACCCTTTTTGCACAAGGAAATGCAAAGGCTTGGGTTGGAAGTAGTAGCGCCGGGAGTGCCGGTTATTCTTGCCGCATTAATTGTGCAACCAACCCTATTTGAAAGGATTAATGAGTTGTAGGCATCGGACCATTACCTCCAAAAGGTTCAAGGTGAAGTTGAAAGTGGAAGTGCCGAGGACTTTGGCATTGAAGCCGATGGCGCACTCCGATTTCGAAATTGTTGGTGCGTGCCTAAAGATGATGATATTCGAAGGGCGATTATGCAAGAAGCGCACCAATCCCCTTATAGCATACACCCTGGTGGCACTAAAATGTATCAAGATCTAAAAGTATACTATTGGTGGCGAGGCATGAAGAAAGATGTTGGGGAGTTCGTGGCGTAGTGTCTCACGTGCCAACAAGTTAAGGCGGAGCGCCGGTTTTCAGCGAGAAAGCTGCAAAGTCTATCAATACCCGTTTGGAAATGGGAAGATATAGCGATGGACTTTGTTACTGGTTTGCCTCGATCGCAAGGCGAACACGATTCGATATGGGTGATAGTGGATCGACTGACGAAGTCAGCTCATTTCTTGCCGATTCACACCACGTGGTGTCACGCCCCGGGACCGATGCCAATTTGGCCCGACCCGAGCACGTCAAACAGACGCCGAACGGACAGAGTTTTTCCTATCCGCCCAAGGCTCATCACATGTACATTTTCAACAATAGAGAAAAGCACTAGCGGAAACATACACAAACGGCTTACACGAGGGTAAGCAATAGCCATTAGTGAAAGAAAAAGGAAACTAAACATTCACAAGTAATATGATTCATTTTAGATCATATACATTGCATCCATCTAATAATTTATCGAATTCTTACATTCATTACATCATTTCATCATTTCTTTCTTACAACACAATTACCTCAAAATAAGCTTTACATTCTTTCTTTATATCACTAATCATCAAATACAAAAGATGATCATAAGGTACTTTACTACAAAATGAAACCCAACATTGGTGGCCTCTGACTAAGCGCTATACCTTTACCTCCGTCGCTCGCCGGCTCGCTCGGTCCCGGCTCTGTGGAAATAGTGGGTGAGAACTACAACAAAGTTCCCACGTGGGTTCGGCCCCAACATCACCGACTTTCCCACAGGACTAACTCAGGCATAATAGAAAGGATAAGTAGGATATAGTAACCAATCTATAACATGATGTAATATGCCTGAACAAATAGCAAGAAATATGCTCAACATTAAATATATGCAGATTATGCAAATTCTTTATTCTTTCACTTTACTTTACTCTTTGTTCTTTACACTTTGTCTTTGCTCTTTGTTCTTTAATCTCAAGGGTAACCAGGGGTTTCACCACATTAACTTGCTTCACATTAAGTCCATCATCGAGGAACTCACCAGCTAGGACCGTCCTTACGGGTTTACTCCAACCGGATTCATAACTCGGAGCGCATCGCCCGAGGGGGAGTGACCGCCCTCGAGCACGGAACTCATAGCAAGTATGGTCGAATCCTTAACTCAAAGATTTATAAGTTCAATCTTGACTCTACACTAGCTCTAGTGTTCTTTATATCACCTTATGTTGCAAACTCATGCAATCACTCTTACATTTCTTTACTTTGCTAACTCTAGCAATTATATTCTTTACATTACATTGGTTCTTTGCATCACACTAACTCTAGTGTCTCTTTACCATACATTTTCAAATGCCACTCATCTATGTCCATGTGTCCACTCTGTTCTTTTGCTCACTTTGGGTGCTCACTTTTTCTCATGCATACACATAGGGTTCTCGACATTTACATAGTTCTCATTCATCATATTATGCAAGATGTACTCACAATCATGCAACATCACATTTTCATCGTTACTTTACCCTAAAATGCATGCAACAATATATATATACATGCTCAAATGAATGACACATTAGGCATAGAGAGAAGTTCAATGAGTTTGAGAAGCACCACCCACCTTGTAGGTCTCTTTAGGTGCTCCGACGATTTTCTCGGGATTTTTAGATCCTTCGTTCTTTACCTGCGGCAAAACGAAGCCAACTTAGGCCATTTTGCCCATAACTTTTCATCGGCTTTTCGTAACGTTAATCCGAGCGCACCAACGCGTCGGAAATACCCCCAATTAGGTTTTTAGAGGGTCAATTGCACTTAGAAACCCTCATGAGCAAAAGCCCCAATTTGGGTGCCCTAGCTCCAATATATATCAAAACCTAGGGTTTGATCTCATTGGGAAGCAAAAGTAGTTTCATTATACTCTAAATAGTCCATTAGAACCATTCTTAGGCTTTCCAAAACCCTAGATTAGATTTCACCATTAGAGGTGGTCCAAGCTCACCTCTATAGCAAATCTAGGTTTTGATCTCTTTAGAAGCAAAAGAAAGCTTCAAAACTCTTTAAATATTTCACTAAAACTCATTTCTAGGTCATTCAAAACTCATTCTAGGGTTTTACTATACTTGGGATCAAAGCTTACCTCAAAGCTTTCCCAAAGTTGCTCCAAGGAGGAAGGAGAAGAGGTAAGCTTGCTACTTGATCTTCTTCTTCACCTTCTTTTCCTTCTTTTCCTCCTTTCTTCCTTTCTTCTTATTCTCCTTCTTGGTCTTCTAGAGAGAGAAAGAGAGGAGAGGGTGTGAGAGGAAGTGGAATGAGTGGAAAAGCCCCTCAGCCCACTAACATAGCTTAATGGGTTGCAAAAATGCAATAAAACCCCTCAACTTTCACTTTAATACACTGCCCGAACTGGGCAGTTTTCGCAGGCAGAGACCGGTCTCCCCGAGCAGGGACCGGTTCCCGAACGTCCACCCTACGCAGCCAGAGCCGCTGCGCGCGATGCGACCGGTCTCTCTCTGATGGGACCGGTCTCTGGGGGACCGGTCTCTCAGGAATAGACCGATTCCCGAGAGCCGATCTTCCAGGACTTAGCCGATTTTTCGGCTGTCTCATTTCATACGCGTTCGGGGACCGGTCTCTCCCACCAGGGACCGGTCCCCGAGAGCTGGAAATCTGCAGTTTTGCAGAATTTGATTCTTTAGCTCTCGAAAACCTTCCACAACTCACTTTTAATCATTTTAACACCTTCGGACTTTCCGAAGTGTACCGTCCTCGCACTTCGGTCGATTTGACCTAAGTTCGATATTTATTTTCTGAATTTTCGGTATATTACATTCTCCACCCCTTAAAATAATTTCGTCCGCGAAATTACGCATACCTTAACTCGTTGATTCGAATAGATGCGGATACTCTCTCCGCATGGACTCCTCGAGCTCCCAAGTGGCTTCCCGCGCCGCATGGTTGCTCCATTGGACCTTCACATAAGGGATTTTGCGACTCCGCAACTTCCTAACCTCTTTATCGAGGATGCACACGGGGTACTCCTCATAGGACATGTCTTCACGTAGCTCCACGGGCTCGTATTCCAATACATGTGCCGCGTTTCGGATATACTTTCGGAGATTCGACACATGGAACACATTGTGAACTCCCGAGAGTCTCGGTGGTAGTGCGAGCTTATATGCCACCGCACCCACACGCTCTAATATCTCGAATGGTCCAACATATCGGGGACTCAATTTCCCACGGACCCCAAATCGCTTAACTCCTCGCATTGGCGATACTCTCAAGAATACACGGTCTCCAACCGCGAACTCCAAATCCTTTCTTCGCTTGTCGGCATAACTCTTTTGCCGAGATTGCGCCATCGCCAATCGTTGACGAGCGAGGCGAACTTTCTCCTTGCTCCGCGCACCACATCCGGGCCAGGCCGTTCTCTCGCCCACGTCGTATCATGATAGGAGAACGATCACTTACGTCCATATAGTGCCTCCAAAAGGCACCATCGGCTATACTTTCTTGATAGCTATTATGTAGGGCAACTCGCTTAGGCAAGAAAATCATGCAATCTCCTTATTAATCTAGCACACCGGCGAAGTAGATCCTTCAGAAGGACTTTGTATGTTCGCTCGACTGATCACATACTCTGAGATGCGCGTTATGAAATCGAGCCGAACCAAGACACACCACCTGTGGCCTAGCGCGTCTTGCCAAATCTTCCAAAAGTGGGTGTGGACTGGGTCGCGATCCGACAACGATCGCACTGGAACCCCATGAAGGCTTCACAACATCGTCGAGAATAAATTTCGTTAGTTGTCTGCGCCGACACTTAGTATGTTCGGCAGAAGGTCCGACTTTGTCAATCGACCCTAACTTACCATTATCGCTCGGGCGCTTGTGATACGATGGCAATCTGATACAAAGTCCATCGTATATCTTACCTATTTCCAAAGAGTATGGTTAGACTTTAGTAAGACTTTCCGCGAAGTTATCGGCGCGCTCAGCTTTTAATTGTTGGCACGTTAGACATTGCGCCAACGATCCCAATATCTCTTTTCATACCGGCACATGTGCTCTTTTCAATCTTGTACATTTAGACCGCGGGGTGATCTACTATTAGGGAGATTTGATGCGATTCCTGCGTATCGCCTTCGAACTCATCATCCTTGGAGACACCATCGATTTCGAAATCGAAGTACGCCATCATGCTCCAACGCCAAAATCTTCGCGTTTACCGCTCTCAACATCACTGCCCGACCTTTTGGAGTAGGATCGAAGCCTTTGTACTCTTTAATTCTTCTCGATCGAGGCGGTTGCAAACTAACGCGGCAAGTGTAGCCGCGCACTCCCGGCGCTACCTTCCAACCAAATACTTTGCCATTGCCTTTTGTAACAGCGGTGGAGGCGTAAATTGCCGTCGCTAAATCTCCGCCGATTTTCTACTCAACGGCATCGGCCGAAACATTTTGGCAGGACTTTGCGTCATCGGCCGGTGGTATAGTTATGAATCGTAGTCCTTTTAATCAACTCTAACCACCGCCGCTGTCCATGTCACTCTTACTGGGACAGTGAACAAGTACTTTAGCTCTTGTTGACTCGTGTGTATATACTCACAATGATTCACCGTACAATTAATGCCTCAAAGCTTTAGTGCGGAGTTCAGCCCGGCTAACTCCAGGAGGACGCCACCTATAAACGAGTCGTGCAATCGGGTAGTTCTTCTCGTAGTACTCTTTATATGTGGCGCGAATGCTATAAGCAATAACTCGCAATTTTGATTAATACACACCGAGACCAACATAAGAGGCATCACTGTACAGTACAAAGCGTCTAATCCGGAGTCGGACAAGGCAGGCACCCTGGAGCGTGGTCGACGTCGAACTTTCGTTTAAACTCCTCGAATTCGATCGCAATCGTCGTCCCACGCTACTTCATCCTTTAATGCGTAAGTGCCGCGTTAGTGGAGCTGGTTATTTTGGCCACCCCTCACGAACGCGGCTTAGAGCCCGCCAGTCAAAGGAAATGGCCGGATCTCGCTACATTCGTCGGCGGAGCATCCTTTGATCGCCTTAACCTTCTCGGCTTCTACCCGAACTCGAATCGCGGGACACGTGACCCAAGATGTGACCTCCTTAGCAAAGAGTACATTTCTTTAAGCTTTGCATAGAGTTACTCTTGTTCTGAGTATCCAACAAGCTCTTAGTGCGTATCATGCTCCTCTCACTTTTGAGTAACAACACGTCGTCTATAAACACCACGAGCACATCGACTCAACACGGCTCTAAAAGACTCGATTTATTAAGTCCGATAATCGTGCGGGCATTAGTACGCCAAAAAATCGCATTATCGTGAACTTCATAATAGGCCAATACGCGTCGGTACGGTTTTATGCAATCCTTCAGGCCGATCTTTAATTGAGATACCCCGATTGCCGAGATCAGTCTTCGAATAACCTTGGGACCCTTGAACTGATCGAATAGACGTCAATTTCTGAGCACGGGTATTGTTCTTTATCATTACTTATTCAACTCGCGTTAATCTACGCAGAGTCGAATGATGTGCCAATCCTTTTTTTTCACAAATAGCACCGGAGCTCCCACCGGTGACCACTCGGTCTTACGAGCTTTGTCGAGGCAAGTTCCTATGTATTTGACCTTTAGCTCCTTGTAAGTCCACCGGAGTGCCATTCTTCGGACCGGTATCGGAAATGGTTCCGCCTTGGTGAATTAAATGTCAATGCGACAAATTCCTTCGCCGGATCCGGTGGCGCATCCGTAACTCCCCGGAAATAATCCGGCGTTACTGCACACTACTTCGAATACTCTCCAAACTAGCGGTACTTCCTTATCGACGCATCCACCATGGTTGCAAATAGGCTTAACCCCTCCCTCTTGATCATTTTCTTCGCCCTTTACAGAACGATACTAGTCGCCTGCGAAAGGCTACTTTGCAAACTGGTAGATAACTCTTCTGGTTAGCGTCACGAAAAGTGATCCACCTTGCTTTCACATCTATCACGCCATATATACTTGGAAAGAGCATTGGTCCCCAAGATAACACGCAATCCCCACATCTGTTAACCACCAGCAAGATCATTGGCATAATCCAATAGCTATTTGCACTGGACCGCCCAAACACTCGTTTGTGACATGATATTGATAGCTCTGGAGCATTACACCAATAATCCATCATTGTATACCATCTCTATGCCTGAGTTCTTAGCAAATGAAGTGCACATGAATAATGGATGCGCCCATGTGATCAAACAATGACTATAGCTCTTAGCTGCTTTAATCAAATTTATACTGCCACGACGTCGTGGTGCTGCAGGTGTTTGCTCCTACACCTGAAGCGGCAAAGACTCGATCCGCTAGGCGCTCTCGATCCCTCCGGCTGACGCCCAGTGATGACGCGCGTCCAGCGACACGGCGGTGTAACCGCAAGCTGCTCAAGGGTAGACGTGTTGAAGCCGCCGTCTGGCAGAGCGACGTCCATGTTCGGGCATCCGGTAAGATGTCGCTGTTGCCCCTTGAAACTTTGATGCGCTGCGCAAAGTCGACATCTCTTCCTCGTGG
>NW_017890517.1:0-49908 GCF_001540865.1 Ananas comosus
AGAGAGAATAGTATATTATGCGTACTACTAATACAAAACGAATAGAAGTAAAACAAGGAAAATCCTATCCCTGATATCAGAAGCAAAGTAAGTCGATATACAACGGGTATACAGTCCAAGTCAAATATACAAAGAGTATACAATCCAAGATCTCAGCAAATAATAAAGGAGAATAACACACTATAATCTCAACGTCTGAAAGGAAAATATACATCGACGGGTGTAACAAAAAATAATAGATACAATGGTGGTCTATATATAGTATGGACATCACCCTCGCCGTAGCCCGAAGTAGCAAGGTGATCGACTAGCACCTCCTAGTAGTCCCTTATCTAGCGCTTGACTCCTTGCGACGATCCGTAGCGCTCATCCTGTAACAGGCTTGTTAAAAAACAACGCACACAAAAGGCGTGAAAACTATTAACAATATTCCAGTGAACCGCCAGCTCGCGAATTACTCACTGAGGCTCTGAAGAATTGTACAATATACTAAATGGAAATAAAAGCGAGTAATTTGCATGATATAGTTTCAATGCTAAACAATTCATAGAGCCAATGTAATAAATAATGAACATGTAAACAACATGTGATCAAATAGCATTCAACTAGTAATGAATCAACTGAATAATGAAGCATGGCTTGATTACTATACACATAAAACAAGCATAAATGTGTAAGTAACTACTGTACCCTGTAAACAGTAAATCATCATGTACTGTCCAATTTTCCCTTAGCACTCTCCTTTCATCTCACGGAGGGATCTACTCAAAGAGGTCATGCTTGCGCCAGGCCTAATGGCCCCGTGGTAGTAATACACCTCCCAAGCGGCAAATCCACTTCGACCCATCCCGCATTCGGGCGAGCAATCTGTCGCGTAGGCCATACTCCGGAGTGCCCGGCTTGTAGGCGAGCTGACCGCCCCACAAGCGTGTGGGAATGAGCACGATGCAAGTAAGCAAGGTCCAACAGTCCAATATTTCTCAATTTATCAATGTTAGTTCACAATATTGCTCGTTCTCGATCCTTTGATCGATGATTTTCAGTATCACAAAATATAACAACAACTAGAATCCACTATTTTAAGTAACATACAGGGGTTAATGCTAATTCTACATATGGCATTAGAATCTTTCCACTATCATGGAGCTAAAGCATGTCATGTCTACTTTAAAGTTCAGAGAAGTATAAATGAATGTCATTGTCTTAGGTGTCTAGGAACATACTAATAAAACATAGTCCAACTATTCGACATAAACATAAATACTTGTATGCAATGTGTTTCTCTAAAACTTAAACAATAGAGATTCCTTCAAATAAGCCTAAATTAAGGTGAACGCAATTCTTCAAGTCGCCTAATAATCATATAAGCATAGGCTAGACCACTTCTAGAATACATAAGCAACACTAGGGAAGCTTCACTTGCTCTGGTTAGGTCCGACCCCACCTCGTACCAGCTTAAAATCAGTCAGCAGAGATGTCTCCAAAGAATCAGTTCCAACCGAAGTCCCAAGCACTGCGAAGCAAACATACAATCGATCGCGTTAAACAATACGAAACCGAAATTCCGATTTCGGCCTAATTTGCGATTAGTACAAATACCCTTTAAATCCTTATTTGGGGCTCGTATAATACCTCAAGTGTATACTCCAAGAGCCCTCACAAGTCAGTCGAGAGACAACCAGGTTCGATCGCAAGCCTCGCTGCGAACATACGTCAAAACAGGGATCGAAAATTCATTAGATATGCTAAATATCGTCGGAATCCTGCAAATTTCAAGCTTCCTACTGATATTCTTACTTTACACCTCAGAGTAGAACACCTTCTAAACAGCCTTCTCTAGTATCACCAAATAAGCACCCACATGGTTCAAAAAATCTTGCTGGCGAAGCAACATCCCAAATTGCATCATTCGATAGAATAACCCGCGTATGTCCGAAATAGCTTCGTAATTAGCGAAACCACTCTAATAAGCTTCAAAGAAACTTATCCCAGGTCTAAGAGCTCAATTCACAAGCTAAATAATCCACATTTAATTGCTGAAATCTCAGATTAAAAGCAACTAGAACAACAACGTTCAAAATATACTAACTCGTCTAATAATTGCCGAATAAAATGGAAAACGTGAGCCCCGATTACCTTCTCAAGCTTGCAGCGAGCTCCTTACTTGGTCCAGGCTGCAAAAACTCCAAAACACTCTCCTTGGCACGCAGCAAGGTGCTGCGACGCTCGCAATCCGAGCGAAGACGCTGCGGCGACGAAAACAGCGAAAAATCGCGAATTCGATTAGAGAGAGAAAAACCGCTAGAGAGAGAGAGAAGAAGAGGGAAAAAGGAAGCTTTCTCAGAGCTCAATGCATACTCCACTGAAGGTCCCAGAGTCGTGCTGGGAATCAAATAGGTAGGATCAATGTGTGAAATTACAAAATACCCATCCTGCCGACGATTCGCATTGTGTACCGTACTCCATAATGGCTGTACCGGTACACCAAGCAAAAATGCTGAGTTCTCCGAGCATGGCACTTTCTTGTTTTCCGACATTCGATCACTCTCAAACTTATGTTAAACATTTTAAACCGCTTTGAACATGTGGAGGGTTCTCAAATATCATTCCTCACCTCGAACTTAACGCAATTTGCTGAAGTCATATACTATAATGGCAATAAGTCAGAAATCTGCTTCGACGACAGCACTTTCTTGATCCAAAATCTAATAGCTCTCAAAATGTGGCCCAAAACACTTTACACAATAAAACCTGTGGGTACCGCCACTTCTCACCCCACTTCCCAAACTTCACCATTTTTGCAAAGCTTCAGGATCTAATTCAACCCCTCCTAAAAAAGTAAGTTTCGTCCGCGAAACTTGTAAATCAATTTACGCTCACGATTCCGTCTAGAAAAGGTAGGGATGATGTTCTAAACATTGCACTTTTCCAATTTCGCCAACGTGGCTTCCCGTTCTCGTGATTGCTCCAAAGGATCTTCACGTAGGGTATCTCGCGATTTCAAGCCATTTTCACTTCCCGAGCTAAATCCTCCCGGATGCTGCCTCAAACCAAATGTTCATGCAACTCTAACTGAAACTCTCCATATGGTGGGTTGGAAAAAACATATCTCCGAAGTGTTGACACATGAAATACATTAGCACTCGCCGAATAGCTTCGCGGCAAGCAACCGATACGCGACGGGCCTATCCGCCTCCAACACCTCGTAGGTCCAATAAATCGAGGACTCAACTTTCTCAATGCCAAATCTCTTAACTCTTTGCGTCGGGAACCTTTAGGAATACATGATCGCCAACGTTGAATTCCAGTTCTCGCTGACGTTTATCCGCATAAGCTCTTAGGCTGTCGAACTTTGAGGCTGTCAGTAGACGTTCTCGTCAGTCGACTTTAGTTCAAGCCGTACTTGTAATACATTTGGACCTCAAAACCAATCTCTCACCCACTTCACTCGCAATGAAAGTGGTGATCTGCGCACTTTCTACCATACAGGGCTTCAAACGTTGGCCATCTGAATACTTAGCGTGATAACTGTTTTATTAAAAGCAAATTCAGCCCATCGGGAGGACTGTGGCCAACTGCCCTGGTAGTCAATCAGCACAGGCCCCTCAACATAATCCTCAAGGTCTGGATGGTACGCGTCAGACTGCCCGTAGACTTTGAGGGTGGAAAGCAGTACTGAAATCCAATCGCGTACCCAGAAGCCTCCTGTAAACTTCTCAACAGAAATGCGAAACAAATCGGGTGTCTCGGTCAAAACAAAGAGGCTGTACTCCATGTAATCGCACAATTTCACAAGGTACACTTGGCGAGGTCTCTCCCGACCAAAAGTTTGTGTCGGATTGGAGTAAAGTGGGCAGATTTGTCAATCAATCTATCCACAATTACCCAAATTGCATCGTGACCTGCTTGTGAGCGAGGTAATCCAACGATAAAATCCATAGTAATACCTCCCCTCCCACTTCCACACGTATGGTAAGCTCTGAAGTTCCGCCGCAGGAAGTCATGTTCCGCTTTGACTTGCTGACAGGCTTAAGCACTTACTAACGAAGTCCTGGGCAACTTCGCTTTTCAATTCGCAGGCAGCAGCCATCAGGTTAACTTCAATCTTTATACATCTTTGTATTCTCAGGGTGTAGCAGTATCGCGCCATGGTGGCTCTTTTAAAATCTCTTCTTAATGGCTATTATCTGGACACAAAGCCTATACAAAATCTTAACAGTCACCTGATCATCCAGTCGGAAACTCACACAAACATGATCAGCAGGTGATTTTAACTTCGAATCTTTGGCAGGGATTCATCTTGAGCTTGCTTTCTTTAATTCGAGTCGATGCAGGGTAGTTCACGCACCAATGACAGTAAGTCTCCAAGCGTAGTTACGAGCTACAAACATTCCAAATTCAACTGCTCAATTGTCCTTATCAACATGGGTTGCATAGTTATCGACATCGCCAAATTTTCCGTCGATTTTCGACTAAAGCATCTGCGGCAACAACATTACCTTTTCCTGGATGATAAAGAATGGTCAATCATAATCCTTGAGGTCAACTCAACCAAATCTCGTTGGCCTCAGTTTAATTCGCTTCTGAGTGAACAGATACTTTAAGCTTTATGGATCTGTGTAAAACTTCACAACGTTCGGCCGTAAGAGGTAGTGGCGCCAAAGCTTTAAAGTCAAATACCACAAGCTCCAGCTCCAAATCATGTGTAGGTATTCTTTTCATAATCCTTTAACTGGCGAGAGGCATAGGCAATCACTCTGGCCATTCTGCATTAGAACACCCCTAATCCATTCAACACGCATCGCTGAAATCACGATAATCCACTCTCAGTCAACAGGCAGTGCTAAGAATCGGGGCGGATGTAATCGTGTCCCTTTCAGCCACTGAAAGCTTCTTTACGAGGCTTCGTCCCATAGGAATTTAGCTCCTTTATGTGTGAAATCCGAGTGGAGAGAGTAGACATCTTTGCCAAAGCAGCCTTCTACAAATTCTCGTAGATCCCCGAGCCAAACCAAGGAAAACCCGAATTCAGTGACACTAGTCGGCGCTAGGCCAATCTTTAATCGCTTCAATCTTCTGTGGATCCACGGCTACCCCAAGTTTCTGAAATTACATGGCCCCGAAATGCCACTTCTCGAACCAAAATTTCACATTTCTTTAATTTTGCAAAAACATTTCTTTCTCGAAGTACTTGGCAAAATACGCACATCGCAAATGGTTTTCATGCTCACTCATCACTTCGATGAGTAGACAGAAACTATCGTCGATAAACACGACCACAAACCCTGTCCAAATATATGCTTGAAGACACGGTTCATTAAATCCATAAAGGTATGCTGGGCATTTATCCAATCCAAAATGGCAATGACCGTATGCATAATGCCCATACCTGTTCGATAAGCAGTTTAGAAACATCTTCAGGCTTGATCTCAGCGATGATAACCTGATTGCAATCAATCTTGAGTAACCTTCGATCGCTGCAGCTGATCAATAATCATCAACATTCCGAGGTAATTGATATTTGTTCTTCGATTGTGACGCCTTGTTGATTTCATCGATAAATCCACGCACAAACGAAGAGATCCATCTGTTCTTTCTTGACAAATAACACCGGTGCTCCCCAAGGCGATACACTCCGCTCGAGATAAAATCCTTTGACTAAAAATCTTGTAACTGTGCCTTCATGCTCTTCATTCAGCGGGTGCCATCCTAATTAAGGCGGCTTTTAGAATAGGGGTATGTCCCAGGGACAAGATCTATCACAAACTCAACCTCCTCTACAGGTGCATGCCCGCAATTCAGCTGGAAACACATCCCGGAATTCTCGCACAACTGAATATCATCAATCTTGATAGGCTGTTCAACCACCACTCATAGAAAGCTACCGAATTAGCTACACAACCCTCCGAATCACTGTCGTGCTCGCGAAGAGCTAATGGTCATGCGAACAGAATGAACTCTGGCATCCTTATACACAAACTCTTGTGACTCCGTTCGCCTAACCGGTTACCGTTCTGTTCGGCATCTACTGGTGCATATACCTCTGTGTCACAATCCTACCTCATCCCCACTCCTCAAACTCCGTCCGTTTTGTGTAACGTGCCAATCCACTGGCTAATCTCCGTCGCCTTCCCTCCTGGGCCGGGCGCAAACTCACAGACTCTCTCGGGTCCTGGTCCAGGTACATCCATGCGTCCAGACTGCAACAGTCAGGTCCTATGTCCTGCTATGGCCACTCGGCGACTGCCGATCATACAAATGGACGCACCAGTATCAAATAATGCACCGAACACAATTTCAGAAAGCAATAATAATACTGCTACGACCTCCTGTGCTGGCTAGCGGGAGACCCATCGGTCTGGGGCGCATACAATATCCACAGTCGATACCCTGCGGGGATTCTCAGACTGGCGCTGTCCCGGTGGTCGTCCTGTAACTGAGAGGTGCTTCGGGTCCCCTGACCCGGAGACTTGAAGATGCAGGTGCAGAAGCTGGACAGGGTGCAGGCGAAGCAACCTCTTCGGCAATCTGAGCGAAGTGACCTCCTATGGCCACAAAGAAACACCTGCCCTCATACGTGTGGACACTTGTGGCGTACATGAGGCCTCATCCATAGATTACCAACACTGCGCGGTCGCAGTACGCCGGTGTGCTCCACGGGGGTGAAGGAACCTCGACCCCGTCGACTGACACTGTCTGGCCGACGTCTGGCCCCTCGATAACTTTTGGCGGTCTCCTGATAAGATCGCGCACGCTACTCGGCTGCTGGGCCTCTTGTCCTTGCTCGATCCACCAACTCTCTTTCCTTCATTATCTCTGCCCACCTTTTCCACAATCAAGGCCCGTTCACGACATCCCTGTAAGTCGAGAGGTTGAAGCGCTCTGACCAACTGAAATCGCGCAGGTCGGCAAACCACCTCAAAATACGAGCCTGTCCTCCATATCTCTAACGCACAAAGGAACACACAGTGTAAGTAATCTGAGAACTCTCTGCTTCGTTAACTCAGCCACTGTCCTGTCCCCTGTCTCAAAGTTTCCTCAATCCCTTCCATCGCCTGCTTCAGCACTGGCTGTGGGAAAATAGGTAGTCGAACAACAATTCCTTAAATCCTAGTTCCATCGTGGATGAGCGAGATAAAATCAGGACACGGGATCCTCAACGAATTCACCACATCACGTAAGCCTCGGCGTAAGGTGTGGTCGCAGAACCATACTCGATATCGCTCCCATCGATCGAAGGTATCATAGAATAGCTTCTCCATATGCATTAACCATTTCTGCGACACCCGCAATGATCGGCTTTCTCCCACATATCAAGATACGATGGTTGCACGACGGAATTCATTCAGCCGTTCCATCATCCGTTCGCGTCCTCAACTCCTACCATCTCTGGCAACACTGTCCTGTCGTGCTATATGCGCAAGTTAGACAACTGTCTCCTGTCTCGTAAGTCTACTCCCTCCGAACTACTGGGGTATATCGGATACCGTGACGGTGCTCGTCGCGGTGGTGCCCTCTCTGGTGTATAGGTACAGAATTCGGAGGTACAGAATCTGGATATCTCTCTGCGGTCGCTCTGCCGCAGAACAGATCCTCTACTCTTCATTCGCTGTCCTCTCTGCCGACGCCACGCAGCTCCATGCTGCCTGTCGTGCTCGCGGCCTGCTGAGTAACCAACTCCTGCAACGTCGCAAGCTGATCCTGAATCTCAATTGGAGCTCACTGGGGCCCCGACAGTGACGGAAGTCTCTACCTCTTTCCGCAGCGCGCCGCATCAGCCGCGCGCCGGCGGTTCCAGAACGAGTTCGTAGGCTCTTCGACTTGGCAACACAAAATACAAACATAGGTCTAATAAACCCTATATAATACTGACCCTCATTGAGGATATAAACCAGATAATCAAGCGATAAGTAATAAGATGTAACGCCTACATAACTTCCAGAGGTCACGTTGTCGCCGCCACGTGACCCTTCTGCAAAGTAGTACTTGCAGCATCCGATCAAACTCCTACTATTCGGAGTTATCAAGTAACCAATCAAAGTACTATTCGCTAACAACAAACCTCGACTAGACATCGTCTCACGAGCCATCCTTATAGTCGCAACGCAGCCTAAGGTTTACAAGTCTACTAAGACTCAACCTAGGCTCTGGATATCGCACTATATATCTGTCAAGCCACGATCCACCAGTCGGAAGCATATCCGCACGTGCATCAGACACCGCCATACACCTGCAGTATATAGGATCTACAAGTACAAAACGATGAAGTAAAAACAAGGAAAATCTCTATCCTGATATAGAGCAAAGTACAGAGTCGATATACAAACTGGGTATACACAGTCCAAGTCTAAACATACAATAGAGATACATCCAAGAATCTCAGCAAAAAAAAGGAGAAGTAACACTACTATAAATCTAACCGACCCGAAAGAAAATCATACATCAGGTGATACAAAAGAATAATACAATGGTGGTCCTCTATATATCATGGACACACCCTCGCGTACCGAGTAGCAAGTGAATCGACATAGCACGCTCCTAGGTCCTAGCTAGCGCGACTTCCCCATGCCACGATCGCTACCCTCGTGTAACAGTGACTCTGTAAAACAACCACGACAAAAAGGCGTGAGGAACTATTCAAATAGTTCTCGCAAGTGGGTTAGCGCCAGCCTCGGGCGAACTTACACCACTAGCTCAAGATGTACAAGATGTACATGAAATAAGGAAATAAAAGCTAATTATGCATATATAGTTTTCAATGCTAACAATTCATCAAGCGCATGTTAACAAATAATGAAATGTAAACAATATGGTATCATAGCATCAACAAATGAAATCACTGAATATGAAAGCATGCTACTACTATAAGCATAAAGCAATAGCATAAATGTGTAATAACTACTGTTTAAAAGCACTGTTTAATCAGGTAAAAATCATTCCATTAGCTGTCCAATTTCCTTTACACTCTCCATTTATCACAGGGATGCTACTCAGTGTAGTCCAGCTTGCGCCGCCCTCAATGGCCCCGTGGTAAGTATCACTGCTCCACGGCAATTGCCATCTTCGGACACCCAATCCCGCACGGGCCAGCAAGCTGTCTCGTAAGGCCCACTCCCGAGTGGCCGGCTAGTACGGGAAGCTTCTCCTCACACAAGCGTGTGCGAATGGAGCACGAATGGCAAGCAAGCAAGGTTCCACAGTCCAACATTGTCTCATTATCATGTTTAAGTTCACAATATTCTCGTTCCTCGATCCTTTGATCGGATATTATCATTATCACAAATATTAAACAACAACTAGAATGCCACTAATTAGTAAGGATACAGGGGTATATGCAATTTTACATACTGGGCATTAGAAATCTTTCCACTATCATGGAGGCATAAAGCAATGTCATTTGTTCTCAGTCTTTAAAATTCAGAGAAGTCATAATAAAAATGTCAGTTGTTCTCATAGTGTCTCGAGGAACATAACTAGAACATATAACTAGTCGACATAAACATAATACTTTATGCATCTGTGTGTTTTCTCATCTTAATAGATGATTCCAAATTTCAAATAAGATAACTTAAGTGACGCATTTCAAAGTCCCTATTAATCATATAAGCATGGCTAGACCACTTCTAGAAATACATATAGAACAATAGGGAGCTTCACTTGCTCTGGTTAGTCCGACCAGCTCGTACTGCACTTAAATCAGCCACAAGATGTCCAAAATCAGTCAAAACGAATGGTCCCAAGCTGCTGAATAGCAACCATCAACATCGCGTCAAAATGACGACCGGAAATGCTCCGATTCGGCTAAATTGCACTTATACACAAGTAACCGCGCTTAAATCCTTATTTGGGGTCGTCTATAATAGCCTCAAATGTGAACCTCCAAGAGCCGCCTCACAAGTCAAGTCGAAGACAATCGCGGTTCGATTCGCAAGCTCAGCTGCGGAACAAGCGTCAAACGGCATCAAAATCATTATATATAGCAAATATGCGTCGAATCTTGCAATTTCAGCTCCTAACTAGAATTCTTACTACCTCCAGAGTAGAACACCTTCTAACTAGCCTCCTAGATGCACCAAATAAGCTCACATGGTTCAAAATCTGCTAGCGAAACACAAGCCCAAATTGCATGCATTCGATAGAAATACACTCGCGTATAGGTCGCGAATAGCTTCGTACATCAGCGAAACACTCTCTAATAAGCTTCAAAGAAACTTATCGCAGGTCTAAGGAGCTCAATTCACAGCTAAATAATCCAATTAATTGCGCTGAATCTAGATTAAAGCAACTAGAAGCAACAACTCCAAAACCTATACATAACGTCTCTAATAATTGCGAAAAATGAAAACGTGAGTCGCTTATCCTCTCAAGCTTGAGCGAGCTCCTACTGTGCGCAGGGCTGTCAAAATCCCTCCTAAACACACTCTTGCAGTGCCAAAGGTGCTGTCGACCCTCGCTAAACCAGCGAAAGAACGCGCGCGCGGACGAAAACGAGCGAATACGGCGAATTCATGTAGAGAGAGGAAAACCCTAGAGAGAGAGAGAGAAAGAAGAAAGAAAGAAGCTGTTTCAGAGCTCTTGCATACTCCACTGATATCCCGAGAGTCGTGCTGGGATCAAATAGGTAGGGATCAAAATGTGAAATTACCAAAATACCCAAGCGCACACGATTGATGCATTGTGTACCAGTACAACCAAATGGTGTACCGGTACACCAAGCAGAAAATGCTGAGTTTCGCCCGACAATGCACTTTCTTGTTTCCGCATTACGACAACCTCTCAAGAACTTTATGTGTAAACATCTTTAAACCATTTTGAATCATGGGGAGTTCCAAATATCATTCGCTCACTCGAACTTCGCAATTTGCTGAGTTCAGTATACTATAATGGCAATAAGTTCAGTAAATCCGGCTTCGACGACAGGCACTTTCTGTATCGCAAAAAGTCACTAATACTTCTCAAATTGGCAACCAAAAACACCTTTACAAACAATAAAACCTGTGGGTAAAGCCACTTCTCACACCCCACTCCAACTTCACAATTTTTGGCAAAGATCAGGATACTACAAACTTCAAACATATGAAATGACTTTTTCCCTGGCTAAATTCATCTTCATTTCAATTGTTTTTCTAAAGCTTCAGGTATGTTGGCGCTAAAATCAACGAAAGGAAGCAATGTGGAATCTTCTTCATCAGACTCGGACTCAGACGTAACCTTGGAAGAGTTTGAGAAGCAAATGGCACTTTTGACTAAAAAGTTCCGTCGGAACTTTAGAAAGAAGTTTTCTTCTAAGCCAACTCCCTCCAAACCAAACAAATCAAAAGGGAGTTCCTCTTCCTCTTCTTCTTCAAAGTTTAAAAAATCGAAAAACTTTCAAAAAGTTTTACAAAAGAAAAGAAAAGTAGTGAAGGTCAAATTCAATGTTATAAGTGTAGGGGATTTGGTCATATTGCATCAGATTGTCCTAACAAAAAGTCTTTGAAAAAGAAAGCGATGCAAGCTATTACTTAGGATGGGTCTTCTTCTGACGAATCGTCCTCAAGTGATGATGACGTTAATGCCACGGCACTTATTGCACAAGATTCTACTTTTATGTATTTAGCATCAACTTACTCAATCTCTTTGTCTTCTTTACATGAAAAATCTTCTACGGAAAACTCAACTGATGAAGAATCGGAAGAAGAGGATATGGCCGCCGCATATCATCAACTTGTCATTGAATCAAAGAAAGTGGCGAAACACAACAAGAAGCTGAGGCGAAGATTGTATGATTTGGACCAAGTTAATACGAGATTAGAGTCATTGACAAAATGTCTGGAGCAAGAAAAAGACACTTTAACCAAGTCATATAACTCCTTACTAGACAAGTGTGCACTACTTGAGAAGGAAAAGGAAACTTTTGTTGAAAACATTAATTTTCTTACCAAGCAATACACGGAAGCAAGAGAATCCAACATGGAATTTACCAAGACTATCATTCAACTCAAATCAGACTTGAACAAGTTTTCGTCTGGGTCAAGCAAACTTGATAAGATGTTAGGACTCGGTCAAACCAATAAATTCGGACTTGGATACGAACGGGCGTATGTCGATCAAGTGATGAAGAAAGTAGATGAACACTCGACAAAACCGGTTCCGAAGGTTTATGGTAAGTTTGTTCCTCCCAAGAATTCTTTTGCTAACAAAACTTGTCATCTTTATGGTGTTGTAGGTCATGTGAAGAGATTTTGCAAACAAAAGCTGAAAAATACTACAACACACATGAATCGGAGACCGATGGAACAATTGAAGAAGGAAGATCCAAAGACAAAGGCAAGACAAACATGGATGCCTAAGAAGGATGATCCGAAGAAAAGAACTACACAAATCGTCAACAAGCAATGCATGTCTCAAACAATTCGGCCGACGCAACCCAAAACATGTAAGGTTTGGGTGTGCAAAGGTGAACTCTTTCCCTGCCTTGTTATTCACACTTCGCTTCATGCTTACGACAACACTTCGTGGTATCTGGATAGTGGCTGTTCACGACATATGACCGGTGATAAAAATTGGTTTACATCTATAAATAAAATTTCTGGTGGACTTGTTGTTTTTAGAGATGGTCGGTCATCAAAAATTGTTGGAAAAGGAACTGTCACTATCTGAGATGGCCCTACGTTGAATGATGTTTTTTATGTTGAGGGGCTCAAATCAAATCTCGTAAGAATAAGTCAGTTGTGCGATGACGGGCACTCTGTGAAATCTTCTGACAAAGAATGCACTGTGACTCGTAATGATGACATCTTCTTAAAAGGTATAAGATCTGAGAATAATTGTTATATAGTTCCTAATTCTTCAACTGAACATTGTAACCTAGCGACATTAGAAACTGAAACTTTATGGCATGAACGACTAGGTCACATGAACTTTAAGGAACTATCTAAGATAACTAAGAAGGAGGCAGTTAGAGGTGTACCTAAGATAGACTTCAAGGAGAACACTGTGTGTGGGGGTTGTCAATTGGGAAAACAAACTAGATCCATACATAAGAATTTGAACAACTTAGGGACATCTAAACCATTAGAATTACTTCACATGGACTTGATGGGACCTTCTAGGATTCAAAGTTTGGGTGGAAAATGATATATTCTGCTTATTGTTGATGATTTTACTCGTTTTGTCTGGAGTGCCTTCTTACGTGAAAAAGCTGACACTTTTGATTCTTTTTTTAAAATCAGTCTTCGTCTTATGAATGAAAGTAATGATAAAATTGTACGCATTCGAAGTGATCAAGGGGGAGAATTCATAAATTCAAAATTTGTTGATTTCTGTGTTTCAAAAGGCATCAAACGTGAATTCTCCGCTCCTTATACACCACAACAGAACGGAGTGGTTGAACGTAAAAACCGGATTGTTCAGGAGATGGCACGTGTTATGCTTCATAGCAAGAAAGTTGCACTACACTTCTGGGCTGAAGCAGTTAACACGGCCGTCTATGTGATTAACCGCATCTATTTACGCCCGGGTACTTTAAACACTCCGTATGAATTGTGGGTCGGTAGAAAACCGAACATCAAATACTTTCGTGTCTTCGGGAGTAAATGTTTTATCCTTCGGGATCGTGAAAATCTTGGAAAATTTGACTCCCGAAGTGACGAAGGAATTTTTCTTGGATATTCTACTTCTAATCGTGCTTATCATGCGTACAATTTACGTACTAGACGGTGATAGAATCCATTAATATAAAAGTACATGAAGCTTTTTCTGTAGGATCTTCTGTGAATGGTTCTTCCAATGCTTTGATGAGTGATGATGATAATGATTCTCCGTTTAACTTGCCTGTGATTGATGAAACTTCTGTGCCTGATAAATCTGCTGAAATTGTTGATACTATTGCATCACATGATTCATCTGAAACCCCTATCACCTCTTCTGAACTTATACCTGTGAAAGATCACCCATTGTCAAATATTATTGGAGACCCTCTTACTGGTGTAAAAACTAGGAGACAACTTCAGTGCGAATTTGCTTGTTATGTCTCTTTAGTTGAGCCAAAGAAAGTTGACGAAGCTCTACTCGATGAATATTGGATTAATGCTATGCAAGACGAACTTGGTCAATTCACGCGTAATGATGTCTGGGAATTGGTGCCGCATCCTGAGCAACAACACATAATAGGTACCAAATGGATTTTTAAGAGTAAGAAAAATGAGGATGGTACTATTGTTCGAAACAAAGCGAGACTTGTTGTTCAGGGCTACTCACAAATTGAGGGAATAGACTTTGATGAAACCTTCGCCCCGGTTGCTCGTCTTGAATCAATTCGTATTTTGTTCGCGATTGCCTGCCATTTTAAAATCACTCTTTTTCAAATGGATGTTAAAAGTGCATTTCTAAACGGATTTTTAAAAGAGTAAGTTTATGTTGAACAACCAAAAGGTTTCATAGACTCAAAATTTTCAAATCATGTTTTTCGACTGAAAAAAGCACTTTATGGACTAAAACAGGCTCCGCGAGCATGGTACGAGCGCTTTACAAAATATCTTTTGGAAAAGGGCTACAATCGAAGGGGAGCGGATAGAACTCTCTTTGTAAAACACTTGAAGAATAATTTCATTGTGGCACAAAGTTATGTTGATGACATAGTCTTTGGGGCAACTAAAGATAAGGATGCCAATGATTTTGCAAAGTTGATGACAAGCGAGTTTGAGATGTCGATGATGGGGGAGCTTAATTATTTCCTTGGACTTCAAGTTAAACAAACTAAGGATGGAATTCACTTGTGTCAATCCAAATATGCAAAAGATTTGGTTAAGAAATTTGGATTGGACAATGCAAAGGATTTTGACACTCCAATGGATACAAGTAACAAAGAACTTGGATTCAATTCGGAAGGACAGAGTGTGGATGAGAAACAATACAGAAGCATGATTGGGAGTCTATTGTACTTGACTGCGAGTAGACCAGATATTGCTTTTAGTGTTGGAAATTGTGCTCGTTATCAAGCTAATCCTAAGGAAGTTCATCTGAAAGCGGTTAAAAGGATCATTCGGTACGTTAAAGGTACAACCGCATATGGGCTCTGGTATCCTATGGGAACATCTCTTGATCTGATCGGATACTCAGATGCAGACTGGGGTAGTTCTGCAGATGATCGGAAAAGTACTAGTGGATGTTGTTTCTACCTTGGACATTGTCTCGTTGCTTGGCACAACAAGAAACAAAACTGTACTGCACTATCCACTGCCGAGGCTGAGTATATTTCTGCTGGTAGTTGCTCCACTCAGTTGTTGTGGATGAAGAGCTTACTGAGCGACTATCGGATCCTTTCCACCACTCTTACTATTCTTTGTGACAACACAAGTGCAATTAATATTTCTAAAAACCCTGTTTTACATTCTCGAACAAAACATATTGAACTCAGATATCACTTTTTGAGAGAATTGGTTGAATCAAATGTTCTTCATCTTGAATACATTTCTACTGAAAATCAGCTTGCTGATATTTTGACAAAACCTTTAGATCAAAAACGTTTTCTACATTTGCGAAAGGCTATTGTTATGAATCCGTCAGTCTAGATGTAGTCTATAGGCCATAGATCTTGCACAAACTCTTTTGCATATCTTTTGTTTTTACCTGATCATTTTTGAGATATCCATGACATGATTTTCATTGTTTTATAATATGTTTAGCTTGGTCAATGTCATTTTTATTCTCTGTGTCATATTTTTTTAAAAGATTGATTCATTCAAATTCTGTTTTAGTATAATTTGCAAAATTCAACATCTCATTCTTTGAACTTTAAACATTGTTTTTGTCGTGTTTGATTATGAGCTATGAAATGAATAACAATTTCCCTATTTTCGAAATTTTGACACTATCTTCAACTTGGGGGTGCACTAATTTAGGGGGAGTCTTTCCGGTGATTAATATTAGAATGAAAAAGATGTGGAAAGAGTTACATCCCTCGTGGGAGTGTGAAAACTACAACTACATGGAGGAAAGAGCTACAACCCCAGTCGTTCGGTCAGTGTGTGCAGTTACCATATGTTTGTTTCAAGCATCTCTATTCTTAAAGAGGATAAATATATCTGAGAATGTCTGGCGAGATACATATAAAAAAAATTTTAAATGAGATGCTTTGGAAATGATAAAAGTTGTGTTACATTTAATACATCTCCTAGGTGATATAAAGTGGACTGTGAAAAGATGCTCAAAGAGCTACTCCCTTGTCGAATAGTATGCATAACTCAATTTGATCATATTATCTTAATTTCCTGATTATGGGATCTTATTCATCTTTTTAGCAACTCTGACGACAATACAATACAATTAATTTTTTAGATCTTGACTGATGTGTGGAATTTAGCTTTATACTCATCTAGAATTTAATGCATCTATCGGTTCAACAAATCTTGACACTTTGAATATTTTTGAAATTGACTTTGGTTACCATATTTATAAAATTTATATTAAATGTCATTGGGAACTCATTGTGACTATATTTTGATGTTGAGCTAAGTTTGTGTTTTTCATAAAAAAAAAAGGGACGAATTTTTTTTGGTACGGGGATCGGTCTCCCGTCTTGAAAGACCGGTCTCTCCGCCCGATCCTATATAATCATTTTAGTCCAGTCTCTCTCTTACTTTACCAAACTTCTCTGAAATTCCTCCCATGACCTGCCTACGTCTCCAGAGGGATTTTGCCCTGCTTCTTCCTGGTTTTCTTTGCTTTGTTGGTAAGTTTTCGATTTAGGGTTTATTTTTTCATACATATTCCGAGGATGTGTTTTGGTTGGGATTTGATCTGTACTCTTGATGGGTCTCTTGATTATTAGTTTTGATCTTTGATATTTCCTTGTGACCCTCGATTTCTTCATGCATTACTTCATTTTGTTATTTGATTTTTTCATGTGGCCGTAGATTTCTCTAGATTTTTTCTGTTTTTTTTAAAAACTGAATGATATCTTTGTTTTTTTTTAACAACTTGTTGAAACAGGGATCTATTTCGAAAAATGTATTCACTATTGCTTGTGCTTGAGTTCCTTATGGCCGGTGGTGGTCGTGGTGGTAAGCGCTATCGTTCTTCGGCTCAACAACCTGTAGAGCAACCGGTTGAGGATATCGGAAGTGAATATGCTCTTGACGAAGAATCGAAAACTGAGTCGACGGATTGGGAGGCACTCTCTCCGGAAGTATTGTCGAAGAAGAAGAAAGGGAAAGAACAAGTTGTTTCAGGAAAATCAAAAGGAAAGGGCAGTGAAAAAGGGGAAGGAAAAGATAAATTGACGTATTATCGTAGTAAGAAGAAGAGTTGGGGTATTGAAATTCGTGAACCTTCCACTGATTTACCTCGCCGCAGTACTCAGGAAGGCAACGTTGATCTGAAGAGACGCTCTATGTACTCTTCGAAGCATTGTATTGGTGAGCGCCACGTTGGAGTTCAGAACTTAATTGAGCGAGTTCCTGGTCTTCAAGCTTTGTTTGAGAACGGGGGTCTCTACGAAATTAGCGACTTTCCCGAACAAACTGGATATTGTTTGGAATTAATTCGGGAGTTCTATATGAGAGCGGGTTATCTGGAGGATTCCGATGGTGGACCGTTCATCTTTAAGACCTCTGTGCGTGGCATTGAATTGACGATTACTCCTGAGACGATTGCTTCTGTTCTTGGTATGCAGGCTCGGACTGATGGAATTGAATATTTGCATGCTGGTTTTGATGCGGTTCAAGATTGGCGTCGGGTTATGAATGGAGTGTGTTTGCCCAACATCGACCCCAATGGCATTTGTGTGATGTCCAAGGAATTGAAGATAGAGTATCACTTTCTCAATTTTGTAGTCTGCTATAATATTATGCCGTTGGCTAACACTAAGGTGGTGCGTTGGGATCGTATGCTATATATGTATTTGGTGGGTCAGCCGACTGTGGTTCGTGATAGAAAGATTAATCTTAATGTTCCATTTTTGGTTTGGCGACGTATGGCTAAAGACATCAAGACTTCAAGTCAGTCAGAGAGGTTGCCTTATCCATTAATCATCATGAGGATTCTGCGGATGTTTGGTGTTGACACGAGATGTTCGTCTTATGAACATAGTTTGGGCGTGATTAGTGAGACTACTTTCATCAAGTCTTCGGTGCAGCTTCGACCTCAGTCACAGCGCTCTCCTCCACGACATTCGTCTCAACAGCACTCCACTCCACCTCCTGGATCTTCTCATCCTTCTGCAGAGATGTCTGAAGAAGAAATGTCCGTTTCCTCGATTTATCGGGAACAACAACGGCTCTCACTGGAGCAAGAACGGATTTCGGGCGAACTTCGAAGGATTTCTGACGATCAGGCTCGCATGGTTGCAGAACAGGAACGCCTTACCCGGCAAGTGAGCAAGCTTCGTCGATTGATGAAAGCTATTTTTGACAAACTGGGGTGTTGTAGTGCGGATATTCTTGCGCCAGGTGCTGATTCAGACTGAGGTTCTTGGTGGCGTTACCTCCTTTAGGTCGTTTTGGCATTTTCTTGACAAAAAAGGGGAGATGATGATGATGCTCATGATGCTGATTTGACTTGATATGCTGATGCTGATGATTATGGTTTATCTTTGCACTTTGCTTTTTACTTGCTTGAACTTTGCTTGCTTGAACTTTGGTTGAGTATGATTGATGAACTATGTAACTATGCTTGAACTCTGAAACTCTTGACTTATAACTGAATTCATTGCAAATCTTGATGAAGTGTGTGGAGATTGTTTTGCATGGTATTTCAAGACTTCGATATCGTGTCTTAAGTCATAGAGTTTGTATTAGGATGTGAAAAATGTATTTTTGGATCGATCATGCAGAAGATTATTGTTTTGTGATTGCAATAATCTTCTTATTTTATTTTTTGGATGAGTATTGTAATATTTTGTATTTTGTCACGAAATCGTCAAAGGGGGAGATTGTTAAGGATTTTATTAAGTTGGCGACTTTCGTGAAGTTTTGGACGGAGTCTCGAAGAGTTAGAAGACGAAGGTTGAAGAAAGAATTGGAGTTTGGCGATCAAAGACCCTTAGGATCTCAGGTATGATTATAAATAATTTGTGGTGATGTTTTATTGTTAAAAGGTGTTTAGAAGACTTGGTTTCTATTTTTGTTGATCAAACTAATGTTTTCTAAAAATCTCAAGGGTCAGGGACCGGTCCTTGATCAGAGGGACCGGACCCATCAAGCTTCTCTGCGTAGAAGTTTTGGGAGACCGGTGTAATATTCCGAAAATTCGGAAAATAAATATCGAACTTTAGTCAAATTGACGAAAGTGCGAGGTTGGAACACTTCGGAAAGTCCAAAAGTGTTAAAATGATCAAAAGTGAGTTACGGGAGGTTTTCGAGAGCTAAAATTGTGAAATCTGCATTCTGCAGGTTTTCAGCTCTCGGGGACCGATCCCTGAAGGAGAGACCGATCCCCGAACGTGTGAAAAATGAGAAATGAGGAAAAATGGCTAAGTCCTGAGAAACTAGCTCTCGGGAACCGGTCCCTGCCTAAGAGACCGGTCCCAGAGAGACCGGTCCCCCAAAGAGAGACCGATTGCCCTGCGCGCAGCAGCTCTGGCTGCGCGGGGAGAGCCTTCGGGAACCGGTCCCTGAAGGAGAGACCGGTCCCCTGTTAAGGATTTTATAAGTTGGCGGATTTCGTGAAGGGTTTGGAAAGAGTCTCGAAGAATTAGAAGATGAAGATTGACGAAAAGAATTGAAGTTTTGTGATCAAAGACCCTTGAGAACTCAGGTATGATTAGAAACAATTTATGGTGAAATTTTCATTATTAAAAGATGTTTAGAAGACTTGCTTTTCTTTTCACTTATTCTAAAGTTTTCTGAAAAATCAGGGGTCGGGGACCGGTCCTTGATCAGAGGGACCGGACCCATCAAGCTTCTCTGCGTAGAAGTTTTGGGAGACCNATTTTTGCTAAATCACTTGTACTCATGTTTTCTTAGTGGATTTCTTTGTGTGATCGGTCCCGTGGGTTTTTCTCTCCGATTTGGAGTTTTCCCATGTTAATTCTCGGTGTGCTGATTTTATTTTCCACATTTACTTCATATTCGCATCGAGTTTATTTTATTTTTTTACCGTTTACACCTATTCACCCCCCTCTAGGTGTTTTTCACCTTTTAGATCCTCGGGATCCATATCTTACACGTGGTATCAGAGCCAGAGGTCACGGGTTCGATTCCTACATGCTGCAAATGTGTGCAGGTGCTGGAGGGGGGGTTGTTGGCTTAAATGGACCAGCATCCTGCCCTGTGGCGGGAGGCCATGTGGGCAGAGTCATGTTCGAAATGGCATGAGGCTGGGTTGGGCCGAGTCATATTCGAAGTAGCGTGAGGCCAGGTGGGCCGAGTCACAATCGAGACTCGTGGGCGCTGTTTCTGTACGCTTTAAGTGAATTGGTTGCGTAATTCTAATAGCTCGAGCTTTTGGGATTAATGGTTAGCGCCAACGATCCGACACGTGGTATCAGAGCGGGTATAGGTTGTAATCTATGGCCGAGGGCGGTAACATTAATCGACCCCCTCTCTTCGACGGCACTAACTACGCGTATTAGAAAGTCCGTATGAGGGCGTTTCTTATTGCTATCGACGAGAGGGTTTGGCAAGCCATTGAATTCGGGTGGAAACATCCTACTGATGTGGTCAAGAATGTTACCGGTCCGAAACCTAGAAATAAATGGACAAAAGAGGAAAACGAACTATCTTCGTTCAATGGGAAGGGTATCAATGCTTTGTTCAATGCTTTGAATCAAACTGAATTTTCTCGAGTCTCGGCGTGTGAAACCGCCAAAGAAATTTGGGATACCTTACAAATCACTCATGAGGGTACAAGCTTGGTAAAGGTTCAGAAATTACAAATGTTGACTAGTCGTTTTGATTCTATTCGTATGGAAGAAAATGAAACCTTTACCGAGTATTACACTCGTCTTCAAGATATTGTCAATACTTGTGCAAATTTGGGTGAAAAAATTTCTGAACCAAAAATCGTTCGAAAAATTTTGAGAACTCTTCCCGAACGTTTTCGTCCCAAGGTTGCGGCCATAGAAACGGTAAAACATCCGGATGAACTCAAAGTAGATGAATTAGTTGGTGCTCTTCAAACGTATGAAATGACTTTTCCTGCTAATTCATCTTCTTCCAAGTTGTCTTCTAAAGCTTCAGGTATGGCACTAAAATCAACGAAAGGAGGCAGTGTTGAATCTTCTTCATCGGACTCGGACTCTGATGTGACCTTGGAAGAGTTTGAGAAACAAATGGCACTTTTGACTAAGAAATTCCGTCGGAATTTTAGAAAGAAGTTTTCTTCGAAGCCAACTTCCTCTAAGCCAAACAAATCAAAAGGGAGTTCCTCTTCTTCTTCTTCAAAGTTTAAAAAATCTGAAAATTTTCAAAAAGATTTTACAAAAGAAAAGAAAAGTAGCGAAGGTCAAATCCAATGCTATAAGTGTAGGGGTTTTGGTCATATTGCATCAGATTGTCCTAACAAAAAGTCCTTGAAAAAGAAAGCGATGCAAGCCATTACTTGGGATGAGTCTTCCTCCGACGAATCGTCCTCAAGTGATGATGACGTTAACGCCACTGCACTTATTGCACAGGATTCTACTTTTATGTGCTTAGCATCGACTGACTCAATTTCTATGTCCTCCTTGCATGAAAAATCTTCTACGGAAAACTCAACGGATGAAGAATCTGAAGAAGAAGATATGGTCGCCGCATATCATCAACTTGTTATTGAATCAAAGAAAGTGGCGAAACACAACAAGAAGTTGAGACGAAGACTGTATGATCTAGAGCAAGACAATACAAGATTAGAGTCATTAACAAAAAGTTTGGAGCAAGAAAAGGACACTTTGACCGAGTCATATAACACTCTACTGGACAAGTGTGCACTGCTTGAGAAGGAAAAGGAAACATTGGTTGAAAACATCAATTTTCTTAACAGGCAATACACGGAAGCAAGAGAATCCAACATGGAATTTACCAAGACTATCATTCAACTTAAATCGGATTTGAACAAGTTCTCGTCCGGGTCAAGCAAACTTGATAAGATGTTAGGACTCGGTCAAACCAACAAATTCGGACTTGGATACGAACGGACATATGTCGATCAAGTAATGAAGAAAGTAGATGAACATACGACAAAAACGGTTCCGAAGGTCTATGGTAAGTTTGTTCCTCCCAAGAATATGATTGCTAACAAATCCTGTCATTTGTGTGGTGTTGTAGGTCATGTGAAGAGATTTTGCAATCAAAAGCCGAAAAATACTACAACACACATGAATAAGAAACCAAAGGAACAACTGAAGAAGGAAGTACCAATGACAAAGGCAAGACAAACGTGGATGCCTAAGAAGAATGATCCGAAGAAAAGAACTACACAAATCGTCGACAAGCAAAGCATTTCTAAATCAAGTCGATCAACTCAACCCAAAATGCGTAAGGTTTGGGTGCGCAAAGGTGAACTCTTTCCTTGCCTTGTCATTCACACTTCACTTCATGCTTACGATAATACTTCTTGGTATCTGGATAGTGGCTGTTCACGTCATATGACCGGTGATAAAAATTGGTTTTCTTCTTTAAACAAAATCTCCGGTGGACTTGGATACGAACGGACATATGTCGATCAAGTAATGAAGAAAGTAGATGAACATTCGACAAAAACGGTTCCGAAGGTCTATGGTAAGTTTGTTCCTCCCAAGAATTTGTTTGCTAACAAAACCTGTCATTTTTGTGGTGTTGTAGGTCATGTGAAGAGATTTTGCAAACAAAAGCCGAAAAATACTACAACACACATGAATAGGAAACCAAAGGAACAACTGAAGAAGGAAGAACCAAAGACAAAGGCAAGACAAACGTGGATGCCTAAGAAGAATGATCCGAAGAAAAGAACTACACAAATCGTCGACAAGCAAAGCATTTCTCAATCAAGTCGGACAACGCAACCCAAAACGCGTAAGGTTTGGGTGCGCAAAGGTGAACTCTTTCCTTGCCTTGTCATTCACACTTCGGTTCATGCTTACGACAATACTTCTTGATATATGGATAGTGGCTGTTCACGTCATATGACCGGGGATAAAAATTGGTTTTCTTCTTTAAAAAAAAATCTCCGGTGGACTTGTTGTTTTCGGAGATGGTCGGTCATCAAAAATTGTTGGAAAAGGAACTGTCACTATCTCAGATGGCCCTACTTTGAATGATGTCTTTTATGTTGAGGGGCTCAAATCAAATCTCGTGAGCATAAGTCAGTTGTGTGATGACGGGTACTCTGTTAAATTTTCTGACAAAGAATGCACTGTGACTCGTAATGTTGACATCTTCTTAAAAGGTGTAAGATCTGAGAATAACTGTTATATAGTTCCTAGCTCTTCAACTGAACACTGCAACCTAGCGACATTACAAACTGAAACTTTATGGCATGAACATCTAGGTCACATGAACTTTAAGGAACTATCTAAGATAACTAAAAAGGAGATTGTTCGAGGTGTACCTAAGATAGACTTTAAGGAGAACACTGTGTGTGGGGGTTGCCAACTGGGGAAACAAACTAGAGCCACACATAAGAATTTGAACCACTTAGGGACATCTAAACCATTAGAGCTACTACACATGGACTTAATGGGACCTTCTAGGATTCAAAGTTTGGNAGAAAACTGAACATTAAATACTTTCGTGTCTTCGGGAGTAAATGTTTTATCCTTCGGGATCGTGAAAATCTTGGAAAATTTGACTCCCGAAGCGACGAAGGAATCTTTCTTGGCTATTCTACTTCTAGTCGTGCATATCGTGCGTATAATTTACGTACTAAGACGGTGATAGAATCCATTAATATAAAAGTAGATGAAGCTTCTTCTGTAAGCTCTTCAGTGAATGGTTTTTCTACTTCTGTGATGAGTGATGATGATAATGATTCTCCATTCAACATGCCTGTGATTGATGAAATTTCTGTGCCTGATATTTCTGCTGAAACTATTGACACTGTTGCATCACATGATTCATCTGAAACCCCTATCACCCCATCTGTACTTACACCTGTGAAAGATCATCCATTGTCAAATGTTATCGGAGACCCTCTTACTGGTGTGAAAACTCGGAGACAGCTTCAGTGTGAATTTGCTTGCTACGTTTCTTCAGTTGAGCCAAAGAATGTTGATGAAGCTCTTCTCGATGAATACTGGATTAATGCTATGCAAGACGAACTTGGTCAATTCACGCGTAATGATGTCTGGGAATTGGTGCCACGTCCTGAGCAACAGCATATAATTGGTACCAAGTGGATTTTTAAGAATAAGAAAAATGAGGATGGTACCATTGTTCGAAACAAAGCAAGACTAGTTGCTCAAGGCTACTCACAAGTTGAGGGAATAGATTTTGAGGAAACTTTCGCCCCGGTTGCTCGTCTTAAATCAATCCGTATTTTGTTTGCGATTGCCTGTCATTTTAAAATTACTCTTTTTCAAATGGATGTTAAAAGTGCTTTTCTAAATGGTTTACTAAAGGAGGAAGTCTATGTTGAACAACCAAAAGGTTTCATAGATTCAAAATTTCCTAATCATGTTTTTCGTCTGAAAAAGGCACTTTATGGTCTTAAACAGGCTCCGCGGGCATGGTACGAGCGTTTGACAAAATTTCTTTTGGAAAAGGGCTACAACCGAGGGGGAGCGGATAGAACTCTGTTTGTTAAACACTCGAAAGATAATTTCATCGTGGCACAAATTTATGTTGACGACATCGTCTTTGGAGCAACTAAGGATAAAGATGCCAGTGATTTTGCAAAGCTGATGACGAGTGAATTTGAGATGTCAATGATGGGAGAGCTTAACTATTTTCTTGGACTTCAAGTCAAACAAACAAAAGATGGAATACACTTGTGTCAATCCAAATATGCAAAAGATTTGGTTAAGAAATTTGGATTGGATAACGCAAAGGATTTTGACACTCCAATGGGTACAAGTAATAAAGGTCTTGGAGTGAATTTGGAAGGACCGAGTGTAGATGAGAAACTATACAGAAGCATGATTGGGAGCCTATTGTACTTGACTGCAAGTAGACCAGATATTGCATTCAGCGTTGGAATTTGTGCTCGCTATCAAGCTAATCCTAAGGAAATTCATCTCAAAGCGGTCAAAAGGATTATTCGATATGTTAAAGGTACAACCGCTTATGGTCTCTTGTATCCTATGGGAACATCTCTTGATTTGATTGGATACTCGGATGCAGACTGGGCTGGCTCTGCCGATGATCGGAAGAGCACTAGTGGAGCGTGTTTCTATCTCGGACATTGCCTTGTTGCTTGGCACAGCAAGAAACAGAATTGTATTGCATTATCCACTGCCGAGGCTGAGTATATCTCCGCTGGTAGTTGCTCTACTCAGTTGTTATGGATGAAGAGTTTGCTGAGCGACTATCGGATCCCTTCCTCCACTCTTACTATTCTTTGTGATAACACAAGTGCAATTAATATTTCTAAAAACCCTGTTTTGCATTCTCGAACAAAACACATTGAACTCAGATACCATTTTTTAAGAGAGTTGGTAGAGTCAAATCTTCTTCATCTTGAATATATTTCTACTGAAAACCAGCTTGCTGATATTTTGACAAAACCTTTAGATCAAAAACGTTTTCTGCATTTGCGAAAAGCTATTGGTATGAATCCATCTTTTTAGATGTAGTCTATGGGCCATAGATCTTGTACATCCTTTTACACATCTGTCGTTTTTACTTGATGATTTTTGAGATATCTATGACATGATTTTCATTGTTTTATAATGTGGCTAGCTTGATCAATATCATTTTTATTCTCTGTGTCATATTTTTTGAAAAGATAGATTCATTTAAATTCTATTTTGGTATACTTTGCAAAATTCAACATCTCTTTGCATGAACTTTAAACATTGTCTTTGTCTTGTCGGATTATGAGCTTTGATATGAATACAGATTTCCCTATTTTTGAAATTATGATAACATCATCAACTTGAGGGTTGCACTTATTGAGGGGGAGTTTTCCTGGAATTAAATTAGAATGTCAAAAGATGTGGAAAGAGTTACATCCCTCATGGGAGTGTGAAAACTACCACCACATGGAGGAAAGAGCTACCACCCCGGTCGTCCGGTACGTGTGTGCAGCTACCACATGTTTGTTTAAAGCATCTCAATTGATAAAGAAGCCAACAATGTCTGGTGATATATATGTATATTAAAAATTTAAAAGGTGCTTTGGAGATGATAAAGCATGAGTTACTTACATACATCTCCTAGGTGATATAAGGTGGATAGTGAAAAGATGCTCAAAGAGCCACTTCCTTTTCGTATATTGTGCATAACTCAATTTGATCATCTTATCCTAATTTCATAATTATGGTATCTTGTTATTCCTCTATTTTGGCAACTATGAAGACTTTTCGGGACAATTTATTTTTAGATCGTGATTGATATGTTGATTTTGACAGTATACTCATTTAGAATTTATGTCGTCTATTTGTTCAACGAATTTTGACATTTTGAATATTTTGAAATTGATTTTGTTTGCCATATTTATAAAACTTTATTGTATGTCATTGGGATATTTTTTTTAAAAAAAAAAAAAAGAGGAGGAAATTTTTTTGGTACGGGGACCGGTCCCCTGTCTTGAAGGACCGGTCCCTCCGCCCGATCCTATATAATCCCTGCGGTCCGGTCTCTCTCTTACTTTACCTTTCTCTTCTTAGTCTTCTCCCACGACATTCCTAGGTCACCAGAGGGATTTTGCTTTGCTCATTACTGGTTTTCTTCATTTGGATTGGTAAGTTTTCGATTTAGGGTTCATTTATTCATACCTATTCCAAGAATATGGCCGATTGGGATTTGATCTGAAATTTTGTTGTGATTTTTGTTTCTTAACATTAATCTCTGCTATATTCTTGTGATTCTCGAGTTTTTCATGCATTCCTTCATTATTTTGATGCACGTTTTTGGTTTTTTCCATGTGGCCTAAGATTTTTCAATTAGATTTGCTATTTTTTCTAAAATCTGGATGGTATCTGTGTTTTGATTACAACAGGGTTCTTTTTCGAAAACCAACAATGTATTCACTTATGATTGTGCTTGTGTTTCTAATGGCTGGTGGTGGTCGAGGTGGTAAGCGCCAGCGTACTTCGACTCAGCAACCTGTCGAGCCTCCGGTTGAGAATGTCGGGAGTGAATATGCTCCTGATGAAGAGTCAGAGACTGAGTCGACGGATTGGGAAACACTCTCTCCGGAAGTGGTGTCGACGAAGAAGAAAGGGAAGGAAAAGGTAGTTATAGAAAAGGAGAAAGGGCAGAGTAAGGCCAAAGGCAAAGGACCTGAAAAATTGACATACTCTCGAAATAAGAAGAAGACTGGAGGTGTTGACATTCGTGAACCTACCGCTGATTTACCTCGCCGGAGTACTCAAGAGGGGCATGTTGATCCAAAGAGACGATCTATGTATTCTTCGAAGACTTGTATTGGTGAGCGCCACGTTGGAGTTCAGAACTTAATTGAACGGGTTCCTGGTCTTCAAGCCTTGTTTGAGAACGGCGGTCTTTATGAGATTAGTGATTTTCCCGAACAATCTGGATATTGTTTGGAATTAATTCGGGAATTCTATATGCGAGCGGGATATTTGGAAGATTCTGATGGTGGACCGTTCATCTTTAAGACCAAAGTGCGTGGCATCGAGTTGACAATTACGCCTGAAACTATTGCTTCTGTTCTTGGTATGCAGGCTCGGATTGATGGCACTGAATACTTGCATGCTGGTTTTGATGCGGTGCGAGACTGGCGTCTGGTTATGAATGGAGTATGTTTGCCCAACGTTGAACCAAACGGCATTTGTGTAATGTCAAAGGAATTGAAGATCGAGTATCGTTTCCTAAATTTTGTGGTCTGCTACAATATCATGCCGTTGGCTAACACGAAGGTGGTGCGTTGGGATCGCATGCTTTATATGTATTTGGTGGGTATGCCGAATGTGGTTCGTGATAGGAGGATCAATCTTAATGTTCCATTTTTGATTTGGCGCCGTATGGCTAAAGATATCAAGACTTCTAGTCAGTCCGAGAGGTTGCCTTATCCTTTGATCATTATGCGGATACTGAGGATGTTTGATGTGGACACGCGATGTTCGTCCTATGAGCATAGTCTGGGTGTGATTAGTGAAACTACTTTCATCAAGTCTTCGGTGCAGCTTCAGTCACAGCGTTCTCCTCCACGACGTTCGTCTCAGCAGCGTTCCACTCCACCTCCTGGTCCTTCTCGTCCTTCGGCAGAGGTGTCTGAGGAAGAAATGTCCGTCTCTTCTGTTTATCGGGAACAACAAAGGTTATCTCTCGAGCAAGAACGCATCTCGGGCGAACTTCGACGGATTTCTGAGGATCAAGCTCGCATGGTTGCCGAGCAGGAGCGTCTCACTCGCCAAGTGGGCAAGCTTCGTCGTATGATGCGGGCTATCTTTGACAAACTAGGGTGTTGTAGTGCGGATCTTCCTGCGCCTGGTGCTGACTCCGACTGAGATCTTTTGGTGTTTCCTCCGTTTGGTCGTTTTGGCGTTTTCTTGACAAAAAGGGGGAGGATGATGATGATGCTTCAACTTTGCTTACTTGCTGGCTTACTTGTTTACTTTGATTACTTGCTTAGGATGTATTAGGATGTATGCTTGCTTGTTAGGTTGTAACTATGCTTGCTTCTTGACTTTGTTTAGGATGTTGCTCGAACTCTTGACTTTGCTTACTTGAACTGACGTATCGTATACCCAATTTATTTGCAAATTTTAATGAAGTGTGTGGAGATTGTTTTGCAGGGTATGTCAAGACTTCGAGACTCCATGTCATGTTCTAAGTCATAGAGTCTGTATTAGGATATTAAAAATGTAATTTTGTTTTTGTTGGATCGATCACGCAGAAGGTTGTTGTTTGGTGATTGCGATAACCTTCTTATTTTTGTCTTTGGATAAGCATTGTAAATTCTTTTTGTATTTTGTCACGAAATCGCCAAAGGGGGAGATTGTTAAGGATTTTATAAGTTGGCGGATTTCGTGAAGGGTTTGGATAGAGTCTCGAAGAATTAGAAGATGATGATTGACGAAAAGAATTGAAGTTTTGTGATCAAAGACCCTTGAGAACTCAGGTATGATTAGAACCAATTTATGGTGAAATTTTCATTATTAAAAGATGTTTAGAAGACTTGTTTTTCTTTTCACTTATTCAAAAGTTTTCTGGAAAAATCAGGGGTCGGGGACCGGTCCTTGATCAGAGGGACCGGACCCATCAAGCTTCTCTGCGTAGAAGTTTTGGGAGACCGGTCTCTGGTCTTGAGGACCGGTCCCCGTAAGTGGTTTTCCTTGTTGCGCAGGGAGGGACCGGTCTCTAAATTGAGGACCGGTTCCCGTACGCATATTTTGACATCTACGCAGCGTAAGACCGGACCTCACCTTGGAGGACCGGTCCCCCAAGGACCGGTCTCCTCGAGAGGACCGGACCCTGAGACCGTCGTCTGTTTTTAAAATTGAGTTTTTGGAATCCTAGTCTATCTAGAAGTCTTCTAAACCTATAAATATGATATGAGGATCTCCATATGACGTGAGTTGAGCAAGATAATCTTTTAGAAACCCTAACGGCTTGATTTGAGTTTTTGATCCATGTTTCTCAAGATCAAGTTTTAGATCACCGGTTTGATTCTTCAGTTTTTGATTCAAACTTTCTTTAAGGATCAAATTGGTGATGTTTTGATTTGGATTTCTCCTCATATCATATGTGCTTTCAAAGAGTTTAAATCACCATAAATTGTTAAATCTCTACGAGCTTCGGATGGAGCGTTAGCGCGTGGATCTCGCGTGAAAACCGTGGATTCGGTGGGCGTTTCGTGGAATCGAGGCGTGTGTGGCTGCAAGGATTTGCAGTGTGATCGGTTGGAGGATTTCAAGCGATCGAGGACTGGCAAAGATATTCTACAACGAGAATTCGGTATTTCGAGTCTTGTATTTTTGATAAATCACTTGTACTCATGTTTTCTTAGTGGATTTCTTTGTGTGGTCGGTCCCGTGGGTTTTTCTCTCCGGTTTGGAGTTTTCCTACGTTAATTCTCGGTGTGCTGATTTTACTTTTCCGTATTCTATTTTAAATTTGCATCGAGTTTCGAGATTGTTGCCGTTTACACCTATTCACCCCCCTCTAGGTGTCTTTTACCTTTTAGATCCTAGGGATTCATATCTTTCACCGGTCTCTCCTTCCAAGGACCGGTCCCCGAGAGCAAAAACTCTCAGGACTTGTCCAGAGTTCCAGTTTTCGAACTTTTTAGGTCGGAAAATATTCTACGACCCTCAACCAAGTGTGAAAAAGCTCGAAACACATCTAAAAACTCGAACCTCGCCATTTGCAAAGGTCTAGTGTGTTACAGTACATGTGTCATTTGAAATGTTTAAGAACCTATCTAACCCTATTTGTTTGTATGAGATGTAGTGTGAGCGTCCAATGAGATGAAAGAACAAAGTGACACAATAAAACATAGATCGAGTGGCATAAAGAACGAGTAAAGTTAAAGAACAATGGTTGCTAGAGTTAGCAAAACAAAGTAAGGTGACACTAGAGTTAGCGTGTGGCATCAAGAGAAATGTGACGCAAGAACAATGATAGTGATTAGAGATAAGAAAAAAAATGAAAGTCGCATAAAGAACGAGTAAAGTAAAGAACAATGATTGCTAGAGTTAGCAAAATAAAGTGATGTAAAGAACACTAGAGTTAGTGTAAAGACAATGATTGAACTATATATATATCCTTAGAGTTAAGGATCGATCATACTTGCTATGAGTTCCGTGCTCGAGGGCAGTCGCTCCCTCTTGAGCGATGCGCTCCGGAGTTTTGCATCACGGGTTGGAGTAAACCCGAGGACGGTCTTAGCGGGAGGCAGCTGAGGGCCCGCGATGATGGACTTAATGTGGGCAGGTTAATGTCGCGAAACCCCCGGGTTAGCCGTGAGATTAAAGAACAAGAACAAAGAACAAAGCTTAAAGAATAAAGTGTAAAGAACAGAGAACTTGCATACTTGCATGATTTACATTGAGCATACTTCCTGCTTTATTGTTCATGCATATTAGCATTATGATTATAGTTTGGTTACTATTCTGCTTATCCCTTCTATTATGCCTGAGTTAGTCATAGTGGGAAAGTCGGTGAGATTGGGGCCGAACCCACTGAGAACTTTGTTGTAGTTCTCACCCCACTATTTCCACAAAGCCAGGACCGAGCGAGCTAGCGAGCGACCACGGAAAAGGTATCGCACCTTAGTCAGAGGCCACCCAAGTTGGGTTATTTACATTTTGTAGTAGCATTCCCTTTTATCATCTTTTGTATTTGATGATTTAAGATGTTAATGTATAAAGCAAAGAAAAAAAAGATTGTAAACTTTATTTTGAGGCAATGTGATGTAAAAAGAAAAGATGCAAGTGATGTAATGAAAGGTAAAGAATCATGAATATGAAGGTTAAATGTAATGTATGTGATCAAAAGAGAATCATAGTACTTGTGTAGATGTTTAGTTTCCTTTCTTTCACTCATGGCTATTGCTTACCCTCGTGTAAGCCGTTTGTGTATGTTTCCGCTAGTGCACTTCTTGTTTGAAAATGTACAGGTGATGAGCCTTGGGCGGACAGGGGAAACTCTGTCCATTCGGCGTCTGTTTGACGTGCTCGGGCCGGCCCAAATTGGTATCGGTTCCGGGGCGTGACAAGATGTCCATGGCCTATCACTAAGTCAATACCATAGTCACATAGTGTGCTAGTCTAAGTGCCCCTTTATGACACTTTCATTTACTAAGTTCAAGCTTACCCCAAATGTGCATACTGCATAATTGAGCCACTTTAAACATAAGAAGCATGTTTCCAAACAACTAGTGCGAACACTACTCAAATGCATGTAATAATACCCAGAATACTCTACTATATAGAGTGAAAATTTTCTTATACATAACACATGCATTTTAAATGTCCTAAAATTTACATAAATTTCAATTAGCATAGATTTGCATTTAAAATGACGTTACGACGAGTATAGAAGGCATGGGGGCCATTTCGCCCCGTTTTCATGAAGCCAAACCCACCAAAAATCGTGACTCTTCGTTTTGCCGAACGGAGGTGTCTACTAGTCTCCTAACACCCTAAAGATGTAGGAACAAGAGTTACACAATCGAAACGAACATCGAAAAGCTCAATCTTTAACCATCTAAGCATAGAGGGCATAACTCACCTCTTGAGATGAAATCTCTTCTCAAGCTTCCAAAGAGAGCAAGAACCCTTCCAACCCAACCTAGAGGAAGGTTCTAAACCCATCAATTAGGTCTCCAAGCCCTCAAATCAAAAATCTCCAAAATAAACCCTAAATGTCATTTCTAGGGTTCCATATGGTAAAACCTACCAAAACATGGATCAAAGGCTAGAATCAAGGTACTAACCTCTCTAAATGCCCCAAAACAAGCTCCAAATTTTCTAGGGTTGAAGATTGATCCTCTATCAAGCTCCTAGCCCAAGCTCCAAGCCTCCAAAGGTAAGCAAAGGAAAAGGAAGATGCTCCAAAGCCTCAAGATCTTGCTCTCCTCCAACTCCTTCCTCTTCTTCTCCTTCTTCTTCTCTCTCTTGAGTGAATGTGAGGGAGAGAAATGAGGGAGTGAGAGAGTGGAAATGGCCTTAAGGCCCTTTGAAGCAAAAAAATCCACCTAAGCCCCTCAAAAATCCATCCTGTGCACTGCACGGGTTTGGGCAGTTTTCGGACTGAGGGACTGGTCTCCCCGACCTGGGACCAGTCTCTCAGCTTGCTTCGAAAATCCAACGTTCGGGAATCGGTCTCTCCCTGCATGGGACCGGTCTCTCCCTGCGTAATCGCGCTCGGGGACCGGTCTCACCCGCTAGGGACCGGTTGCCTCAAGTCCAGCTGCAGCACTGTTCTGAGGGGACCGGTCTCTCCTATCAGGGACCGGTCTCTCAGCCTGCCCCGAAAATCCAACGTTCAGGAACCGGTCTCTCCCTGCATGGGACCGGTCTCTCCCTGCATGGGACCGGTCTCTCCCCGCGTAATCGCGCTCGGGGACCGGTCTCACCTGCCAGGGATCGGTTGCCTTAAGTCCTGCTGCAGCACTGTTCTGAGGGGACCGGTCTCTCCCATCAGGGACCGGTCCCCGAGAGTGAAAACTCTCAGAACTTGCCAAAACTTTAGAGATCGAACTTTTAGGTCGGAATACCATCTACGACCTTCCACCAAGTGTGGAAAAGTTCGGAATTCATATCAAATACTCGAACCTCGCAATTTGCAAAGGTCCAGTGTGCTACATTCACCCCTCCTAAAAAGGAGTTTCGTCCGCGAAACTCAAAAGCAAACACATACCTCAAAGCTCCATCTGAAAAAGATGGGGATAGCGCTCTCGCAGTGCGTTCTCTAGCTCCCACGTGGCCTTCCGCTCCCCGTGGTTGCTCCAAAGAACCTTCACATACGGAATATCCCGATTCCGCAGTTTCCGCACCTCGCAAGACAAAATCCTCACTGGTTGCTCCTCGAAGCTCAAGTCGTCCCGCAACTCCACAGGTGTAGCATGGAACACATGAGTCGGGTCGAAGACATACTTCTGAAGGACTGATACATGAAAGACGTAGTGCACGCCCGATAGGTTCGGTGGCAGGGCAAGTCGATATGCTACCGGACCTACCCGTTCCAAAATCTCATACGGTCCAATGAAACGGGGGCTCAACTTACCCCGAATCTCGAATCTCTTGATCCCTCTAGTCGGCGAGACCTTCAAGAAAACATGGTCTCCAACTTGGAACTCCAAGTCTTGCCGTCGTCGATCGGCGTAGTTCCTCTGTTTACTCTGTGCCATCAAAAGTCGCTCCCGAGCAATTCGAACCTTGTCCTCAGCTTCCTGGAGCACGTCAGGGCCTAATGTCAATCTCTCACCGACTTCACTCCAATGAAGTGGTGATCTACACTTCCGTCCATAAAGTGCTTCAAATGGCGCTATCTTAATGCTTGCTTGATAACTGTTGTTATAAGCAAACTCCGCCATCGGTAGATGCTGCGACCATCCTCCCGGGAAGTCATCACACAAGCTCAGAGCATATCCTCTAAAGTCTGAATGGTGCGCTCCAACTGCCCATCACTCTGAGGGTGGAAAGCAGTGCTGAAGTCGAGTCGGGTGCCCAAGGCGTCCTGTAGACTCCTCCAAAAGTGAGATACAAACAGAGTGTCTCGATTCGATACTATCGATGTAGGCACCTCATGAAGTCGCACAATCTCATCAAGGTACACTTGTGCGAGCTTCTCCCCGGTCCAAGTAGTATGAATAGGTATGAAGTGCGCCGACTTCGTCAACCTATCCACGATCACCCATATAGCATCATGCCCGGCCTGAGAACGAGGCAATCCTGTCACAAAATCCATGGTGATCTTCTCCTACTTCCATACAGGAATAGGCAAACTCTGAAGTTTTCCCGCGGATAATCGATGCTTAGCCTTTACTTGTTGGCAAGTTAGACAACGAGCTAGAAACTCGCCAACATCCTTTTTCATCCCGGGCCACCAATAGAGCAACTTCAAGTCCTTGTACATCTTGGTGCCTCCCGGATGTATAGCATACGGTGCTCGGTGTGCTTCTTGAAGAATGTCCTCCTTAATTTCCGAATCCGCCGGTACACAAATCCGTCCACGGAAACGCATTAATCCTTGGTCATCCACAAGAAAATCGCCGGTGCAACCATCAACCATTTTACCTTTATTTTTTTGCAACTCCACATCGGAAGCTTGCTTCTCTTTAATTCTATCCAAGAATGTAGGTTGCACTACCAAGGTCATTAACCTCAAAGGCGTGTCAGGAGTCACTACCTCCGACTCCAACCGCTTCATCTGCTCGATCAACAGCGGTTGGGTAACAACATGCATCGCTAAGTTTTTCGTTGATTTCCTACTTAGCGCATCCGCCACCACGTTAGCCTTGCCCGGGTGGTAAAGAATAGTCAAATCATAATCCTTGAGCAGCTCCAACCATCTGCGCTATCTCCAGTTCAGCTCCTTCTAAGTGAATAAATATTTGAGGCTCTTGTGATCTGTGTATACTTCACACCGCTCGCCATATAAGTAGTAGCGCCATAACTTCAATGCGAAGACTACGGTCGCCAACTCCAAATCGTGCGTAGGGTAGTTCTTTTCATATTCCTTCAGTTGGCGAGAAGTATACGCGATCACTTTGCCGTCCTGCATCAAAACGCAACCCAATCCATTATGTGAAGCATCACTATAAACCACATATCCTGCTCCAGCAACAAGTAGGGTCAGGATCGGGGCGGTCGTCAGTCGTTGCTTCAGTGCTTGGAAGCTTCTCTCACACGCATCATTCCAGATGAACTTGACACCTTTTTGCGTGAGCCTCGTGAGGGGAGTAGATAGCTTAGCGAACCCCTCAACAAATCTCCGGTAGCACCCGGCCAATCCAAGGAAGCTCCGTATCTCCGTGACACTCGTCGGTCTCGGCCAATCCTCGATTGCCTCAATCTTCTTAAGACAGCTTGGCATAAAGCTCCTTTTCCCGAAGTATTTGAAGTACTAGCCTCAAATGCTCCTCATGATCCGCATCGCTCCGGGAATAAACCAAAATGTCGTCGATGAACACCACGACGAACCTATCTAGGTAAGGCTCAAAAAATACGGTTCATCATATCCATAAAAGCTGCCAGGGTATTGGTAAGCCCGAACGGCATAACTGTGAACTCATAGTGTCCATACTGTGTTTTAAAAGCCGTCTTTGACAAATCCTCGGGTTTGATCTTTAACTGGTGGTATCCCGACTGCAAGTCTATCTTGGAATACACACACGATCCTTGAAGCTGATCAAACAAGTCGTCGATCCTCGGCAACGGATACTTATTCTTGATCGTGACTTTATTAAGTTCATGATAGTCCATACATAGGCGAAGTGATCCGTCCTTTTTCTTGATGAACAGAACTGACGCTCCCCACGGCGAGACGCTCGGTCGAATAAAGCCCTTGTCCAACAGATCCTGTAGCTGTGCCCTCAGCTCCTTCAGCTCCGCCGGTGCCATCCTATAGGGTGCCTTCAAGATTGGAGTAGTCCCAAGAACGAGGTCTACCACAAACTCGATCTCCCTATCGGGTGACATACCCGGTAGCTCAGCTGGAAACACATCCTGAAACTCCCGTACCACCGGGATATTCTCAATCATAGGGGTGTCATCCTCGCCCCTCAACACAACACTAGCCAAGTAGGCTACACATCCTCGGCTGATCAGCTGCCTAGTGTTAGGTCCTATGTGTTCGCAAGTTTCATGGGTCGAGTCGGAGTCTTGAAGAAGTCCGGAGCGGAGTATTGAAGATCGAAGAATCCAAGACTTCGAAGAATCGGAAAGGACGCAAAACACACAAAACTTGAATCACGATGCGTAGGTAAGTTTTAAATCTTGTTTATGGTGATTCATACTTATTTATAGATTTTAGAATCATATTTTCAAGTTGTAATTGATTAAAAAGTTTCTAAGAGCTTGTAAAACCCGAAACAATGCATTTTCAGCGAAAATTGCATTGTTGTACCGGTACAAGGGTTTTCTGTCCAGGGTACAGCCATCAGCGTTGCGCAGAGAAGTTTGATGGTTGTTCCGGTACAAGCTTTACGCTGTACCGGTACAAGCCCTGTTCGGGAACAAGTTGAAGCTATCCAGGGTACAGGAGCTTCACAGAAAAATCTTCCGTCATGGTGTACCCTGGACAGTTTTCCTTGTTCTGGTACAAGGTGCTGATTTTGGAAAGAAACTTTCTAATCCTACTCTGTTTTGATTCTAAAGTCTATAAATAAGCTATAGGGGTTCTCTAACTGATTAAGCATCACGAAAATACATATTTGAGAAACCCTAGAGGCTCGGATTTCATCAAAAACCTATTTTCTACAAAAAGCCTCTTTTAGATCAAATCGAGATATTGAAATTTGATATTAATATGTCGATTTGATCTCCGCTTCGCTTGGAGTTCTATTCCCTGGTTTTCTACAATACTCCAAAGCGAAGGATCACCATATTCATGATATTCTTCATGGTGGCGTCGTGGATTCGGCGTATTTGACGGCGGTTCGTGGATTCGGATCGTGGGCTCGTGGATTCGAGTGGCGTCGTGGATTCGGCGTGATTGAAGCTTCGTGGATTCGAAGTGGAGGCGTTCGTGGATTCGAACGTGAGGGCGTGGACAACCCGGAGGGTAGCGCGAAGATTCATAGGAGGTTAAGAGAGGTTGAGTCCGTGGAGTCGGTAATCACCTTATAATCTTTTCTCTTAGTGAATTATTTTTTCGCGTGTTGGTCCCGTGGGTTTTTCTCCAAGTTGGAGTTTTCCCACGTAAATCTCGGTGTGCTTTTTATTTTCCGCATTTATTTTTATTGCATCGAGATTTGTGGTTTTTGGCCGTTCACCTATTCACCCCCCTCTAGGTGATAGATACTGTCACGCCCCGGGACCGATGCCAATTTGGCCCGACCCGAGCACGTCAAACAGACGCCGAACGGACAGAGTTTCCCCTATCCGCCCAAGGCTCATCACATGTACATTTTCATCAATAGAGAAAAGCACTAGCGGAAACATACACAAACGGCTTACACGAGGGTAAGCAATAGCCATTAGTGAAAGAAAAAGGAAACTAAACATTCACAAGTAATATGATTCATTTTAGATCATATACATTGCATTCATCTAGTAATTTATCGAATTCTTACATTCATTACATCATTTCATCATTTCTTTCTTACATCACATTTACCTCAAAATAAGCTTTACATTCTTTCTTTACATCACTAATCATCAAATACAAAAGATGATCATAAGGTACTTTACTACAAAATGAAACCCAACTTTGGTGGCCTCTGACTAAGGCGCGATACCTTTACCTCGGTCGCTCGCCGGCTCGCTCGGTCCCGGCTCTGTGGAAATAGTGGGGTGAGAACTACAACAAAGTTCCCAGTGGGTTCGGCCCCAACATCACCGACTTTCCCACTAGGACTAACTCAGGCATAATAGAAAGGATAAGTAGGATATAGTAACCAATCTATAACATGATGCTAATATGCCTGAACAAATAGCAAGAAACATGCTCAACATTAAATATATGCAGATTATGCAAATTCTTTCGTTCTTTATTTTTACATTTGCTCTTTATTCTTTATTCTTTGTTCTTTAATCTCAAGGCTAACCCGGGGGTTTCGCCACATTAACTTGCTTCACATTAAGTCCATCATCGCAGGAACTCACCAGCTAGGACCGTCCTTACGGGTTTACTCCAACCCGGATGCCAAACTCCAGAGCGCATCGCCCGAGGGGGAGCGACCGCCCTCGAGCACGGAACTCATAGCAAGTATGATCATATCCTTAACTCAAAGGATTTATAAGTTCAATCTTGACTTTACACTAGCTCTAGTGTCCTTTACATCACTTTATGTTGCAAACTCATGCAATCACATTCTTTATTTTTCCTTTACTTTTGCCATCTTTAGCATTCTTGTTCTTTACATTTCTCGTTCTTATTGCCCCACTTTACTTTAACTTTACACATTGTCATTACCATCATTCTTTACATCACTTTGGTTCTTTGGCTCACACTAACTCTAGTGTCACTTTACTTTACGTTTCCAAATGCCACTCGATCTATGTCATTGTGCCACTCTGTTCTTTTGCTCACTTTGGGTGCTCACTTTCTCTCATGCATACACATAGGGTTTTTGACATCACATAGTTCTCATTCATCATATTATGCAAGTTGTACTCACAATCATGCATCATTACATTTTCATCATTACTTTACCCTAATATGCATGCAACAATATATACATATATGCTCAAATGAATGACACATTAGGCATAGAAGGAAGTTCAATGAGTTTGAGAAGCACCACCCACCTCGTAGGCTTTCAAAGGTGCTCCGATGATTTTCTTGGGATTTTTAGATGCTTCGTTCTTTACCTGCGGCAAAACGAACCCTTATTAGGCCATTTTGCCCATAACTTTTCATCGGCTCTTCGTAACATTAATCCGAGCGCACCAACGCGTCGGAAATACCCCCAATTAGGTTTTTAGAGGGTCAATTGCACTTAGAAACCCTCATGAGCAAAAGCCCCAATTTGGGTGCCCTAGCTCCAATGTGTATAAAAACCTAGGGTTTGATCTTTTTGGGAAGCAAAAGTAGCTTCACTATACTCTAATTAGTCCACTAGAACCATTCTTAGGCTTTCCAAAATCCTAGATTAGATTTCACCATTAGAGATGGGTTGAAGCTCACCTTGAGCTCAACCATGGTTTTGATCTCTAAAGAAGCAAAAAGAAAGCTTCCAATTCTCCAAAAGCTCCATAAAAACCATTTCTAGGTTTTCCAAAACCCTAGTTTAGGAGTTAACACGAAAAAGGGCAAAGCTTACCTTAAAGCTTGCTCCTTTCTTGCACTAGAAAAGGAGAGGAGAGGTTTTCTTCTTCTCCTTTTCTTCTTCTTCACTTTCTTTTCCTTCTTTTCCTTCTTTTCTTTCCTTCTTCTTCTTCTCCTTTGCCTTCTAGAGAGAGAGAGGGAGAGAAGAGAGTGTTTGAGAGGGTGGGAATGAGAGAAAATCTCATTAACCCTCATAACATAGCTATTGGGTTGCCAAAATGCAGCTAGACCCCTCAACTTTTACTCTTTCACACTACCTGGACTGGGCTGATCGCGCAGGCAGGGACCGGTCTCTCCTTCAGGGACCGCTTCCCGAACGTCGTCCCAGCGCAGCCAAAGCTGCTGCGCGCAGTGCAACCGGTCTCTCTCTGTGGGACCGGTCTCTCGGGGACTGGTCTCTCAGGCAGGGACCGGTTCCCGAGAGCTAATTTCTCAGGACTTAGCCGATTTTTCGGCTGTCTCATTTCATACGCGTTCGGGGACCGGTCTCTCCCACCAGGGACCGGTCCCCGAGAGCTGAAAATCTGGTAATATTTGCAAGAATTTGATTCTTTAGCTCTCAAAATCCACACCTCACTTTGTACTCATTTAACAGCCTTGTCGGACTATTCCGAAGTGTGTCCATCTCCACTCGGTCATTCATGACTAAAAGTTCGACTTTTAATTCTGAATTTTGGTATATTACAGATAACAATCAGATAGATCCTTGGGCTCCCACTAAAACTGTTCATAATTGTAGAGAGCGGGATCCTAGATAAATGTTACTAATGCCGAAGGTGGTAACATAATCGACCTCCGCATCTCGACGCACGAATTATGCCCTATTGGAAAGTTCGCTGATGAAGCTTTCTAATCGCAAACGATGAGCGACGTAGGGAAAAAAAAAAAAAAAGTCTAATGAATTCGATGGAAACATTCACTACCCGAATTGTCGCAATGGTCTACTATCCTAACCAGAAACAAGCTGACTAAAGATGAAACGAATCATCTTCCGTTATTGGTAAAGGATATATGCCTTTATTCAAACGCTTTATTCAGCAAACGGAGTTTACTCGCTGGTTTCGCATGCGAAACGCAAAAGAAATTTGGATACTTTCTAAAATTCACATGAGGATACATAGTTTAGTAGAAATTTCAAAAAGCATCAAAGTGACTCTAGTCAATTTTTGATTTCATTCGTAGGGAGAGCATCGAGATCTTTAAATGATTACTACACCACAGGCTTCAAATAATCAAATCATGTCAATTGGGGAAGAGAAAACATTTCGGAATTCTAAAGTTGTTCGTAAATTCTCTTCACGAAAACTCTCCGAACGTTCGGCAAAGTAGCCGCAATCGAAAACGGATCAAACATCTCGCGAGATGAAATTAGAAGAAGCTATAGCAAGCTTAACAAAACATATGACATAACTTTTTCCTACAAATCATCTCTTCCAAAGTCTTTCTTCTAAAAACACAGTTGCATTGAAACTAACAAGAAGAAGCGAAGACTTCCGAGTTCCGATGATGATATTTATCCAATTGCGACCCTCTGTAACAACAATTGGCCTTCATCACCGAAGAAGTTTCGTCGAAATTTCCTGGAACAAGAAAAGATGGACAAGGCCTTCATCGTCCAGCGATCAATCATGTGTCTAAATCATCTCATCTTAAAGTCCTAATGATTAAAAACGTGCAAGAATCTTCAAAGACAAAGATGAATTGAAGAAGAGACCAATGCTCAAAGTGCAAAGGCCTATTGGCCACACTGCGACGGATGTCCTTCAAGAAGACGTATAGACAAAGCACTCAAGCAAAACGTGGGATGATCAACATCAAGTAATCATGCAAGCCTGACGAAGAAAAGAATGAACAAATTGCACTAATTTGCTAATACTCCCTCGGCGAAGGTGTGTGTTTATCAGCGTCTATCACAAAACTCCAATATCTTTTACTTCCTCCACATGATTCAGGCGAGCAAGCAATGCGAAAGTGAGGAGGAATCAAACTAAACGAACGAACATAAGCGGAAGCGTAACAATCAACTTCTTATTGAATCAAAGAAGATGGCTTTAAACTCACAAAGAAGTGAGACGTCCCGTTTGTTGGAACTTGAGGAGGAGAACAACAACAAAAGAGTTGAAATAAGTCACTGAGGAGGAAAGAGATTCAAGTTGAAGATTAATTCGGACGCGCCAAGGAAAGCTTATGATGCGGAATCAACGAGCAATCATCCTAATGGACAAGATTGTATATTTGGAGCACCAAATTTGTCCAATGAATGCACAAAGTTCCAACAAGTCTGACCGAATCCAGTTCGTGCCAACGTCCAATCCGATCTTCAACATTTCTTCTGGGAATCACGAATTGGAACAAAATGATTGATTGGGTCAAACTGAGCAAAATTGGGTCTTGGACATATGAGAGCGACAGTATGTTGGAGAAGGATCAAAACGGCGTACTTCGAATCGCTCAGATTACTAATCGGACATACCCCACGGAAATCATAAGAAAGTCAGTTAGTCGAGTATCTTCAAATAAAGAATCAGAGTTCTAAGCTCACGGGCCAAGGTCATCTGCAACCGGGTGCATACCCCAACGACAAAAACAACCTTAAGCCTCACGAAAAAAACATCAACGTTTGAACAAAATAAGTCCTCTAAAACAAACGCACCTAACGCGACAGGAGTTCAGAAAACCCAACATGCGAGCGAGAGTTTGGATCCAGGAAAATGGGATATCTTTTCCTTGCTCTGCGCTCTTAGTCATGTTTGATTTTTATGTGAAAGATGCCTTTGATTGTGCATTGTTTGGTGTGTTATATTCATTGCATTACAATTACATTGAATTTGTTTATGTAAAAAAATAATAAAGAATTCAAAAATCTTGAGAAACGGCGAGAAGAGAAAAAAGTTTTAAAGATTAATAAACGGGTTTTAACAATAATAAGTGAAATTATATAATTATCATTATACGATAATTATTATATGAATTCTAGTGCATAAAACATAAAGAGTGAATGAGTTAATCACTTGGTTGATGATGTTGATATGATGGATGATAGTCGCTAACAGACTAAAATTGTCAAAAGATTTCAATGGAATGTCTAATTAGGGAGGAGATTTCGAAATGGTGTTAAAAAAAAAATAAGAGAAAAAAGGAAAAAGAAACTCCCTAATGTTGGTAAAAGAGTGAAAGAGTTACAAGCGCCATGTAGAAAGAGCCTAACCAACCCCCGGGCCGGTCGCCGGCAATGTGGAAGCACCACTGAAAATTGAATGATTAAACCGAAAAAAATGAAAAAGAAATCATTAATATGTTAAGAATTTTTCGGACGTATAAGGTTTAGTTTGAAAAAGAAAAGTATGCTCCAAGGAGAGCACCACGGGTATCATATTAGGTAAATCCTATTTGAACATGTTGCGAAATTGGCTGTCAATCTTTAGTTGAAAATTTCCTAAATATCATTTTTCATCAACTTAACATTTGATGTTTTTTGAATTCATTAAATATTATTTGATTTTTGAAATTTTGATGTTGGATGTGTTTTTAAATTTTATAATATCTATTTTCCATACAATGATTGTGGAGTAAAAAACCTTAAACTAGATAATTTATATAATTTAAAGTGAGATTTTTTAAATATATTTTTCGAAAAATTATCACTATTTTGGTCTTGGATCGAAACAAGACCCGTGTCACCGGTACAGAGGCCTGCCGCCGATCGAAATATAAACCGCGGGTATAACGCTAACGATTTTCTCAAAACTAATCGTTCGCAAACTTCGGTTGCTGTGACCTCCAGAGAACTCTTCTTCCATTCGGCCTAAACCAGGCAGGACAGTTTCCCGTGATTTGTAAGTTTTTAAGCATCCTAATTGTGAGTTTATTCACCCGATCTTGCTATTAGTACAGCTTTTATTGGGCGGATAAAGTTTGATCTCGTTTTCTAATCCGTATTCTGGATAGAAGCAATTTTTAGGCTAGAGAATCAGTGTCTTAGGCTAATTATCATGCTTTAACGAACAACTTGAACAACATCAAACAAGGTATTGTTCCGTTGAGCTCACAAATTATAGGGTTCTAAGTGCAGTAATTAGGGAACATTTCAACAAAATTCAGATTTTGCCGAAATATTTGCATGATCATGGTTAAAATGCTTTGTGATATGCATTCAATTGTAGTAGCGAAAATTTTTTCGGCTATTTACAAAGATTTTCTCAGAATAAATGTCATGTATGAATTTTTGATATCAGAAAAATGGCATTTTTTGCTCGTACGAGGTGCTTTGTTGCCATGAGCTGGAATACGAAGCCAAGTGGTGGTGGTAGAGGTCGTCATGGTCGTGCTAAAAGGTCACGGTACCACTGAAGAGCGTCCGGTCTGATCCGGATATCAAGAGAGCCCACTGCAAGAATATGACAGAACCCTAATTGCCGCAAACTTGTACAACGGCAAAAGTTTAGCGGGTGAATCATCTCATCGGTAGGTGGGTTCTAGTACTCGGAGGGACGTCAACAAGCTGCAGAGGTTCCTCCCAGCACGGCGAAGTTTGTTTGCATCAAAGTCCGTGCAATCTAGCTGAACGCTTTGTGAACTTCATAGATCTGATCGGAGTTCCGATTTGGACGATTACTACAAGCGCGCGGCGGCTGTGGCGCTGTGGACGGTTCCTTTCGGCGAAGGCTCCTTTCGTGTAGAACTCATTAGGGGGGAGTTCTACTAACATGGAAAGGTCTGCTGAAGATGAGAAACAGCACGTTTATTCTTCGAGACTGTTGGCGTCAGAGGAGGTTTTTCCGTACTCCCTAGATATTGGAAGAGATCTTGGGATGCATGTGACACTTCAGGTCCTCTCTATACATTTCAGAGGATTTCAAGCAGCACTCACCTGGATATTGCTTCTTTCGGACTATATGCAAAGCCGTGTTATACAATGACCATGTTACATGAATCCAAGACTTATTACTGAGTAGCAGTTGCTACCTGTTATGAGGCTAACACATCTCAACTCAACTTATGGCAGCAAAAAGAGACGATGCCGCTGGAAGAGAATGATGTTGCTATATCTAGCTATGTCATTCTCCGACAGGCTCGTGGTTGAAACATCAACATCCATTTCTGATCTGGCAAAGGATATTCACGGAATTCAGGGGTGCTACTCGCGGGATCTACGTACCATTCCTGTTCGATTACGAATTCTTCGCCAAATGGAGTGGATACATCTTGTGAAAGTAAGAGTTGGCCTTAGGCTATTGACTCAGTGACTTGGGCAATCGTAGCACTCCAGTACATTTTCCATCAAACCAAAGCTACCTCCTGAAGCGTCTGCCTACCACCTATCACCGAGAGAGCAACGTTCTTATGCTCCTCCGCCTACTCTCGAGGATATGATACTTGCGAGATAGTCAGGTGGAAAGCGACGACATTGAGTCAGTTAAGAAATAAGATTTGCGAAGTTAGAAGAAGTAACAACCATTGGAAGAAAGTTGGTCGGCATTCAAAAAGTGAGTTAATATCAAAAGTTGATGGGATAGATGGTGTAGACATGATGATATGGAACCTACTCATCTTCGCTTCGTATCAGCGGTTATCTTCAACGAATCATCCTCGTCATCCACCTGGCTGGTGATGCTCCTGAGACTAGCCAGTTCGGAGCGGGCTGAGAGATAAGATGATATGAGGACACAGGAGTATTTCATTCGTAAGAACTAGTCTTGCTCTTTCACTGCATTGCAGTTTAGATGATGTTTTAGTTTCAGTTTCTTTTCTGGAGCCTGGACTATGACTAACACTCCCGCATATGTTGCTAGTATGTTTTCTCTTTCTCTTCCACTTTTTTAACAAATTTTTGACAAAAGGGAGAAGCGTAGATGAAGGGGGAGAGAATGGATGAGCAGGCTTTGACACTTCGAAGCAGAATGATAAAGTTCAAGAACAATAGGGGGAGATTGTGAAAAACACGGGGCGAGCTGTGACAAAAGGGATAAGGTATTAAGGAATTAGTGCTAATCATTTTGTTGAAGAAGTTTTGCAGGAAAGAAGACTTCCAAGACTCCTAGTCTGCGCGTCTAAGTATAGAGTTAATTTTAGAAGTTTTGGAGTTAATTTGAGTCAAATTGATATTTGATTACACGCGAGGGGGTTCGATGTTTTGGTGACCAGTTGAAACTTCGTTTTTTTCTTTAAATTGTAATTGTGAAGTTGTTGTGTTTTGTCACGAAAATTGCCCAAAAGGGGAGAACCATTGTTAGTCTATGAGTGATGATCCAAAGTTTCAGTTGTCGAGTCGGAGTACTAAGAAGTCCGGAGCGGAGTATTGAAGAATCGAAGAAACCAAGACTTCGAGGATCGGAAAGGATGCAAAACACGCAAAACTGAATCACGATGCTTAGGTAAGTTTAAATCTTGTTATGGGGTGATTCAGACTATATATAGATCTAGAAATCATATTCAAGTGTAATGGATAGAAAAGTTTCAAAACGAGCCTTGTTAAACCCGAACAATGTATTTCAAGCGAAAATTGCATGTTTAGTACCAGTACAAGGGTTTGTTCGGTCCAAGGTAACAGACAATCACATTGCGCAGGAAGTTTGATGGTTGTTCCGGTTACAAGCTTCACGCTGTAACCGTACAAGCCACTGTTCCGGAACAAAGCTGAATCTAATCCAGGTACAGGCAGCTTCGCAGAAAAATCTTCCGTCATGGGTTCCTGGACAGCTTTCCTTCCGTACCAAGTGCTGATTTTGGAATAGAAAACTTTCTAATCTACTGCTGAGTTCGGATCTAAAGCTATAAATAACTATAGGGGTCTCTAACTCCTAAACTTGATAAGCATCACGAAATACATATTTGAGAACCTAGAGCCGGATTTCATCAAAAAATCTATTTTCTACAAAAGCCTCTTTTAGCATCAAATCGAGATATGAAATTGATATTAATATGTCGATTTGATCTCTGCTTTCGCTTGAGTTCTATTCCGGGTTTCTACAATACCCAACGCGAATTTTTGGATCGACATATTTCCATGATATTTCTACCAATTGGTTCGCTTTGTCGTGATCGGCGAATTGACGGCGGTTTCGTGGATTCCGAATCGTGGGCTGCGTGATTCGAGCGGGCGTCCGGGATATCGGCGTGATTGAAGCTTCGTGGATCGAAGTGGAGGCGTTCTGGATTCGAACGTGAGGCGTGGACAACCCGGAGGTACGCGAATATTCAAGGAAGGTTTAAGAGAAGTTGAGTCCGTGGAGTCGGTAATACCTTGTAATCTTTCTCATTAGGAAAATTATTTTTTTGTGCGGTTGGCCGCGGTGGGTTTTCTCCAGAGTTGGAGTTTTCCACTAAATCGTGGTGTGCTTTTATTTTCCGGCATTATTTTAATTGTATCGAATTTGGTTTTGGCCGTTCCGGGAAATCTATCACCCTTCTAGTGATAAGATACAAGGCTAGATAGATCCAATTGGGCTCTCCATCAAAACTTTCAAGCTTAGCTCAGAGCCGAGCTTGATCGACATAGCAAAAAGCGAACTCCGGCATCCTCTTAAACACAATCTCAGTGCCGGTTCTCTCTAAAAAGAACTAGTGCGATTCTCAATCGATGTGGCGTATACTTTGGTTAGCCAATCCATATCCAAACCACATCGAAATCTCCAGTTGCCGCAGAACAAGCAAATCCATGGGCCAATGATCCATCTCTAAAACCCAACAGGGCAACAAGGGCAATCATCTCTAAATATCCAAGAGTGTGCGGGTACTACGACATGTCCCGATGTTAAAAAGGAAACCAAAGGATGCATACCAAACTCGGCAAACAAACCGATTTAAAAAAATGCGACGACAGATAAAATAAAGCATGAACCTAAATGCAGCAAGTAAATAGACTGCAACACAAAATCCTCGGCTCGCTGTAAGCCTCCTCGTCTGAGCGCAATACAAAACGCCTCTCAGCCTCAAGGCTTCTGGGGGCCTGGAACGGGCTGCCCAGGCTGATACTGACCGCTAAGATCTCGTGCTAGGCAGGTCTGGGACGATGCCGTAGCCTGATCATGTCCGACGGTGCGGGATGAAAACCTCGGGCACTCAGTCCGAACGTGGCCCTCCTGGCCACCGATGCAGTCGACGGTGCCGGTGGTGAACCTCTCGGGCACTCAGTCCGAACGTGGCCCTCCTGGCCACACTAGAAACACATGCGCGCCCGCTGTGGACACTGCGGCGGGTACTGGGGACCACCGCAGATCACACACGGGAAAGGCCGGCGATGGTCAGAACCTCCTCGCTGCGCTGCTGAGCCGCGCCCACGCTGCTGGCTCCTAGGATGCTTCAGCGGCCTCCTAGAGTGCGTCTGGCTCGTACCCTTTGCCGCAGGCCTCTTGGCCTTACCCTTGTCCAATCGCCTCTCGCCGCTCCTGGACATCTGCCGCGCCGCTCTCCACTATGAGCACGCGATCCGCCACCTCCCGATAGGTCTGGAGGTTAGAGGATTGCACAAACCGAAAGATCGATGGTCGCAACCCTCGCTTGAAAATGTGGGCCTTGTCCTCGTTGTTCCGCACGACGAAAGGCACGCAGTGAAGAAGCCAAGAAAACTCCCGCTCGTACTCGGCTATAGTCCGATCACCTTGGCGCAAGTTGCGCAGATCCTGCTCCATCTTCCGCTTGGCGCTGGTCGGGAAGTAATGTGTCAAAAGAAGCTCCTTGAACCTCTTCCAAGTAATAGCCGCCAAATCAGTGCTGGGGTTCTCCTGGAGATCCAACCACCAGCGGTAGGCCTCGCAGTCCAAATGGTGTGTGGCGAGCCAAACTCGATCTCTCTCCTCCACGAAGGTGTCGCGAAGGAGCTTCCCCATATGCATCAACCACTTCTCCAAAATCCAGTGGTCGACCTTCTCGCCGTCGAAGATCCGGGGACTGCACCTCCTGAACTCGTTGAGGCGCTCCACCAGTCTGTCCCTTTCCTCAGCAGAAACCGTCACGGGAAAAACTACCCCCGTCGGTGGCGCCTGAGCCGGTGGTGCCACTATGTCCTCCTCCCGGGGTACAACCACGAGTGCTGCCTGCGAAGAACCGGGCACGGGTGACGGCGCCCTGGGTGCCACGTCCACAACTGGTGCTAGCGGTGTAGGGACCTGAGTCTCTCGAGCAGTAGCCTGCTGAAGTAGGAGATCCTCCAAGCACTTCATCCGCTCCTCTTGTCGGCGCGCCGCCTCCGTCTGCTGTCGGGCCGCCTCCGCCTGCTGTGTCACTAAGTCTGTGAGAGCCGCAAGCTGGCTCCACAACTCTCGGACCTCGTCGGATCCGGAGGTAGCGGAGGTCTCGACCTCCTCAAGATGTGCCGCATTATTCGCTCCGGCAGATTGGAAGCGAGTGATCAGCATCTCACTACAACATCATAAAAGCGTAAGTTAGTAACCCACGCTATCGTATCCCCGCTCAAGCAGATAATACCCCAATTCATGCGAAAGTAATGAAGTGTGCTTCACTACCAACTCTCGATGTTACGTTGTCGGTGTTAGGTCCTATGTGTTGGCAAGTTTCGTGGGTCGAGTCGGAGTCTTGAAGAAGTCCAGAGCGGAGTATTGAAGATCGAAGAATCCAAGACTTCGAAGAATCGGAAAGGACGCAAAACACGCAAAACTTGAATCACGATGCGTAGGTAAGTTTTAAATCTTGTTTATGGTGATTCATACTTATTTATAGATCTTAGAATCATATTTTCAAGTTGTAATTGATTAGAAAGTTTCTAAGAGCTTGTAAAACCCGAAACAATGCATTTTCAGCAAAAATTGCATTGTTGTACCGGTACAAGGATTTTCTGTCCAGGGTACAACCATCAGAGTTTGCACAGAGAAGTTTGAAGGTTGTTCCGGTACAAGCTTCACGCTGTACCGGTACAAGCCCTGTTCCGGAACAAGCTGAAGCTATCCAGGGTACAGGAGCTTCGCAGAAAAATCTTCCGTCATGGTGTACCCTGGACAGCTTTCCTTGTTCCGGTACAAGGTGCTGATTTTGGAAAGAAACTTTCTAATCCTACTCCGTTTTGATTCTAAAGTCTATAAATAAGCTATAGGGGTTCTCTAACTGATTAAGCATCACGAAAATACATATTTGAGAAACCCTAGAGGCTCGGATTTCATCAAAAACCTATTTTCTACAAAAAGCCTCTTTTAGATCAAATCGAGATACGATATTTGAACATTCTATATTAATATGCGATGTTGACTCCGCTCTCGCTTGGAGTTTCCTATTCGCCGTTTCTACACATACTCCAAAGCGATAAGATCACCATATCATGATATTTTCATATGGTGCGTCGTGGATCGCGTATTTGACGCAAGAGCGTTCGTGGATTCGCAATCGTCGGGCTCCGTGGATTCGAGTGCGTCGTGGATTCGCTGAAATTGAAGCTCGCTGATTCTGAAGTGGAGGCGTTCGCGATTCGGACCGTGATGGCCGTGGACAACGCCGAATGGCGTAGCGCATGAGA
>NW_017890518.1:0-49861 GCF_001540865.1 Ananas comosus
TTGTTGGAAAAATTAGTTCTCTTTTGAAATCTTTAGTCAAATATTTGTATAAACAGTTTTGTTTGAAAACAATTTATCCACTGTTTTTAGAAACGTTGATTAAGAACGCAATGAATAAAAGCTATAGAGAATAAAGGATTAGATGGAGCCTGTGAGTCGAGGCGTGCGATTGCACTGTCCTAGAAGCAAGATTGCCCCTCCACGTACGAGGCGCCGGCAATCACTCCTAGCGATACAACGACCTTCGTCCACCCCGTCGGCACGGCTTCAGGGTGGTGCAAGAACGAACCGTCACAGCTTTCAGAGATCCAGCAAAACAGTGAAGAAGAAGGAGAAGAGAGAGAAGGGAAGAGGCTCGGGTTAGGGTTTCTGTATTTCATTACTCACCTAACCCAGCCGCTCACCCTAGTAAATAGGAGAGTAAAAGAAGGGTTCCAACGGGAAGACCACCTTCCCGAGGTAGACCGTTGGGGCTGGTTGAGTCCCGAGGTGCGACCCTTCGACTGGACCAAATCTGGACCTAATCCAGGTAAAGTCAAAAATAAAATAATAAAATGAAAAGTGTAACAAAAATAAAGTGAACCGGGTTCACGCGCGCCGCCGCCCGGCCCGGCTCGGCTCGTGCGCGCGTGCGTGTATTTAGACGAGAGTTCCACTCTCATCACTTCCCAAGTAATAACAATGAGAATAAAGAAGTATATAAACCAAAGCAAGTGAGGGTCTCTTTCCAATGTGGGACTAAACACCACATGAAAAGAGACCAAAGCTTGGGCTCCCAGGCAAGGCCCATTGACAGTGGGCTGCCCACAAAGTCCAAAGATCAAATTTAAGTTTTAATACATATGGGCTTTTAAAGAAGTTTTAAATCACTAGTTTTAATCAAAATACTAACATTCCCCCACATGATTTAAAACTTCAAAAGAATAAAAACTGAAATTCAAAAAATAACTCAAAAAGATGCTGGATCTCTTATACCACGTATTCGGCGAAGGTACCTTTCGGGTTTGAACCTTCACTTAGTGCTTGTCTATGTACATCCGAGGACACAATGGTGGACTTCGCCTTGAACCAAGGTCGGTGAATCGGATTTCCACAAACCGCACACATGGTACAGCCATTTAGGTTCTAAGCGGGTGAGCGCTATTACGGCCATGCGCTAGTATCGTTTCATGTGTGTTTTAGGGAACCGCCCTCTTCCCATAGTTGCGGCCTCACAACTCCACACACATAGTAGGTCCTCAGAAGGGTGTCTGTAAGGTCACACCCTGCCTCATGGGTCTCGGAACCATTCAGGGCTAAAGCCCTTCCTATCCACTTGCAGAAATGAGCACTGTCGCCATAGGGATGAGGATACAAAAACAGTGCTCCTCACAGCTACCTGTTCGACTTGTTTCTACCCATTGAACCTGCAACAGGTTGGGTTGCCGTCGCCGGTAACTTTCATTGTGGGCTAAGCCCCATCCCCCTCGACGATTCTAGGATCACAGTCCTAGACAATCCCTTGGTGAGCTGATCAGCCAGATTCTTTGCAGATCTCACAAATTCCAAAGCAATTACATTCTCCTTCATATTCTGTCGAATGAACTTATGTCTCACTTTCATAAATCTATTCATCTTAGTCTCCACATTCTCTTGGGCACATTTATCAATTGCAGATCTACAATCACAATGAATACACACTGGTGCTAAAGGTCGCTCCATCAGTGGCAAATCATAAAGAAATTCTCTTATCCACTTAGCCTCTTTTACAGTGGTATCTAATGCTATAAGTTCAGATTCCATAGTACTTCTAGCAATCAAAGATTGTTTGGTTGACTTCCAAGAAACAGTTGCTCCTCCTAGGAGAAAAACAAATCCAGTAGTAGACTTTACATCAGCTGTATCACTAATCCAATTTGCATCACTATATCCTTCTAGTACTGCAGGAAAGCCACTGTAATGTAATCCATAAGATATAGTTCCCTTTAGATACCTCAAAACTCTTTCTAAAGCATTCCAATGATCTCTATTCGGATTATGTGTATATCTTCTCAATCTGTTTACAGCATAGGCTAAATTAGGTCTAGTATAGTCTACTAGATATCCCAAAGATCCTATAATCTGTGCATATCTATTCTGACCAATTGGATCACCTCTATTCTTCTTAAGATGTACACTAGAATCATAAGGTGTCACTACAGGTTTAACATCAAAATATCCAAACTTCTTCAATAACTGTTCACTATAGTGTGATTGGCTCATAACAATTTCTTTTGATTCTCTAATGATCTTCATATTGAGAATTACATCTGCTTGCCCAAGATCTTTCATATCAAAATTCTCATTCAGTAATTTCTTCACATCATGTATCACATTTATATTGGTACCAAAAATCAAAATATCATCAACATATAAACACAGGATCACAATCTGTCCATCATATTCCTTTGAATATACACATTCATCAGACATGTTTACATGAAATCCATTTGATACAACTAAAGAATCAAATTTCAAGTGCCACTGCTTAGGAGCTTGTTTAAGTCCATATAAAGATCTCGTCAATTTGCACACTTTATTTTCATGTCCAGAAACTACAAATCCTTCAGGTTGCTTCATATAGATCTCCTCATCTAAATCACCATTCAGAAAAGCTGTCTTAACATCCATCTGATGCACAATCAAACTGTGGACAGAAGCTAAAGCCAACAATATCCTGATAGAGGTAATTCTAGCAACAGGTGCATACACATCAAAATAATCTACACCTGGCTTCTGTGCAAAACCTTGAGCCACTAGTCTAGCCTTATACTTTTCTACAGAACCATCAGGTCTCAACTTCTTCTTAAAGATCCATCTACAGCCTACAGGCTTACATCCTATAGGTAAATCTGTTAATTCCCAAGTATGATTCTGTAGAATAGATTGCATCTCAAGATTAATAGCCTCTTTCCAAAAAGATGCATCTACAGACTTCATAGCTTGGTCAAAGGTAGAAGGAGTATCTTCAACTAGTAGGACACAAAAGTCATCTCCAAAAGTTTTCTCTACTCTAGGACGCTTACTTCTCCTAGGTTCAACCTCTACTGTAGGCTCACTAACTCTAGGACCACTAGAGCTACCTACATGCTCAATTGGAGTAGGTCTATCTACTCTAGTCCTAAAAGGAAAGATATCCTCAAAATACACAGCATCTCTAGCTTCAATAATGGTATTATTAGAAATCTCACTAATCTCAGAATTCACCACTAGAAATCTGTTGGTGTTACTATCTAAAGCATACCCTATAAAAACTGTATCTACAGTCTTAGGACCAATCTTCCTTTTCTTGTTCTCAGGTATCTTAACTTTAGCTAGGCACCCCCACACTTTAAAATAATTCAAATTAGGCTTCCTACCTTTCCAAAGCTCATAAGGAGAAATATTAGAATTCTTGTGGGGAATCCTATTTAAAATCACACATGCAGAAATCAAAGCTTCCCCCCACAAGTTCTCGGATGCACCTGAACTAATAATCATCGAATTTACCATATCCATCAAAGTTCTATTTTTGCGTTCAGCAACTCCATTAGATTGAGGTGTATAAGGTGCAGTCACTTGATGTACAATTCCAAATTCTTGACAGAAAATAGTCATCTCATTTGAAGTATATTCACCTCCTCGATCAGATCTCAAAATCTTGATTTTCTTATCTAATTGATTTTCAACTTCAGCTTTATAAATTTTAAATCTGCTCAAAACCTCATCTTTTGTCTTGATCAAATAAACATAACAATACTTCGAATGATCATCTATGAAAGTCACAAAATATTTATTTCCACCTCTAGTAGGTCTAGTTCCATCACAAACATCACTATGCACAAGTTCTAACATATCACAATCTCTATCTACTGATTTAAAAGGTTTTCTAGGCTCCTTAGCCTGCACACAAATTTCACATTTACAATTAGACAAATCAGATTTAGGAATCAAATCTAGATGCATTAATCTCTTAACAGTATTATAATTCACATGTCCCAATCTTCCATGCCAAACATCAGTTGAAACAACATTCAAAACAAGTGCACTTTCATTAATAGGGGGAGGAGATACAGATAACTTGAACAAACCATCACTCAAAAATCCCTTTCCTACAAAATCCACACCCTTAGTAATAACTACCCTATTACATTCAAAAACCAACTTAAAACCCTGCTGAACTAAAAGAGAACCACTAATCAAATTCTTCCTAATATCGGGAACATGGTGGACTCCGTGCAAGGTTAGGGTCTTCCCAGAAGTCAGTCTCAAATCCACTCGACCGGTCCCAAGCACGCGAGAAGAGGCTGCATTCCCCATGTTCACCGATCCTCCACATGAGTCCTGATAAGTGGCAAACCAAGAGCGATCAGAACATGCATGAATATTTGCTCCGGTATCTATCCACCAATCAGAAGAACTAAAGGTAAGGTTAACTTCAGCTAAACTAGATCCTAACCTGATAGCAGGGACAGAAAAGTCAGGTCCAGCAGTCAACATATTCATCTGGCGCTCAGGTGGACCGTTCTTCTTCTTCTTGGGTACAGAAGGCCGAGTCTTGCGATAATAGCAATCCTTCGCAAAGTGGTTGGTCTTCCCGCACACAAAGCAACCAGAGTTGCTCCCACTCCCATCAGGTTTAGGCTTCTTAAAGTTTGGGTTGAACTTTCTATGATGGAAAGGCTTCTTCTTAAAGTTTCTATGAGGCTGAAAGTTTCTACCCTTATTTTTAGGATTCTCTACTAGGTTGGCTTGGGTAGTGGGTTCAGTAGGTTTCTTATCCTTGGCTCGGTTCGACTCTTCTATCCTAATAGATCTTAGGACATAATTCAGGGAAAGCTCTCTTTGGTTATGGTTAAGATCATTTGCATGGTTAGACCAGGAGGGTGGAAACTTATCTATAAGAGTGGCTACTAAAAAACTCTCATCAAGATTTACACCACTAGATCTAAGCTGCTCAACAATATACTCAAAATCATGGAGCTGGTCAGACATAGGTTTACTATCCACTAATTTGAACTTAATCAAATCTGAAGCTTGGTATCTCTTCTGAGTAGGATCAACCTGACCATACTTATTTTCTAAGGATGTCCAAAGTTCTCTAGCTGATTGGGCACTACAGAATATGTCATACAGTTTATCAGATAGGGTACTAAGAATCCGGTTCAGGCAATGATAGTTTATCACGTTAGGATCTACAGGGGGTACAGTTATAGGTGGAGGTGCAGTTGCATTTTCAGAGGGGGGAGGAGCGGATCCGGCTTGGGCTTGGCTCCTAGTAAACGGTCGGTTGCCCGTAGGCTGGATTGCACCTGAAGGTGCATTGCTATTCTCGACAGGATCCGAGATAGCAGACACAAGCCCAAGTGTGGTGAGCCAGAACCTCATTTGGTTCTGCCACCTCTTAAAATTACGACCATCGAAAGTGAACGGCTTCGCCGAATACGAGTCCTCCATAATGACAAATCTGTTTTCAAGTAATCCTAAAATAATATCACAAGACTGTTCCAAGTTTTACAGATATAACAGTAAATTTTTCTAAACAATGTTTAGTAACAGTATGATCATGCAGATAAATATATATATATATTAGCAGTATTACAATCTTAATTATCAGCAGTATTCCAAGTAAACCTAAAAAGAAACAGCATGCATATATTTAGGTTTATATATTCCGAATTATAGCAATATCAGTTTCATGCACATATATATTGTCCTACAGCCAAAATAGTATTCTACGCAGTAAACTAAAGAAGACAGAAAGAGAAAATACAATCTTGCTTCTAGAATGATGGAAAAATTAGTTCTCTTTTGAAATCTTAAGTCAAATATTTGTATAAACAGTTTTGTTTGAAAATAACTTATCCACTGTTTTTAGAAACGTTGATTAAGAACGAAATAAATAAAAACTATAGAGAATAAAGGATTAGATGGAGCCTGTGAGTCGAGGCGTGCGATTGCACTGTCCTAGAAGCAAGATTGCCCCTCCACGTACGAGGCGCCGGCAATCACTCCTAGCGATACAACGACCTTCGTCCACCCCGTCGGCACGGCTTCAGGGTGGCGCAAGAACGAACCGTCACAGCTTTTCAGAGATCCAGCAAAACAGTGAAGAAGAAGTAGAAGAGAGAAAAGGGGAGAAGCTCAGGCTAGGGTTTCTGTATTTCACTACTATCCCAACCCAGCCACTCACCCTAGTAAATAGAAGAGCAAAAGAAGAGTTCCAACGGGAAGACCACCTTCCCGAGGTAGACGTTGAGTCCCGAGGTGCGACCCTTCGACTGGACCAAATCTGGACCTAATCCAGGTAAGGTCAAAAATAAAATAATAAAATGAAAAGTGTAACAAAAATAAAGTGAACCGGGTTCACGCGCGCCGCCGCCCGGCCCGGCTCGGCTCGTGCTCGTGTGCGTGTATTTAGACGAGAGCTCCACTCTCATCACTTCCCAAGTAATAACAATGAGAATAAAGAAGTATATAAACCAAAGCAAGTGAGGGTCTCTTTCCAATGTGGGACTAAACACCACATGAAAAGAGACCAAAGCTTGGGCTCCCAGGCAAGGCCCATTGACAGTGGGCTGCCCACAAAGTCCAAAGATCAAATTTAAGTTTTAATACATATGGGCTTTTAAAGAAGTTTTAAATCACTTGTTTTAATCAAAATACTAGCAACAAGATTTTGCACAGAAGCCAGGTGTAGATTATTTTGATGTGTATGCACCTGTTGCTAGAATTACCTCAATCAGAATATTGATAGCCTTAGCTTCTGTCCATGATTTGATTGTTCATCAAATGGATGTTAAGACAGCATTTCTGAATGGTGACTTAGATGAAGAAATCTATATGAAGCAACTTCAAGGTTTTGTAGTTTCTGGTCATAAAAATAAAGTGTGCAAATTAACAAGATCTCTATATGGACTCAAGCAAACTCCTAAGCAATGGCACTTGAAATTTGATTCTTTAGTTGTATCAAATGGCTTTCATGTGAACATGTCTGATGAATGTGTATATTCAAAGGAATATAACGGACAGATTGTAATCTTATGTTTGTACGTTGATGATATTTTGATCTTTGGTACTAATATGAATGTGATACATGATGTGAAGAAATTGCTGAATGAGAATTTTGATATGAAGGATCTTGGGCAAGCAGATGTAATTCTCAACATGAAAATTATTAGAAAATCAAAAGTTGTTGTTATGAGTCAATCACACTATAGTGAACAGTTACTGAAGAAATTTGGATATTTTGATGTTAGACCTGTAGTAACACCTTATAATTCTAGTGTACACCTTAAAAAGAATAGAGGTGATCCAATCGGTCAGAATAGATATGCACAGATTATAGGATCTCTGGGATATCTAGTAGACTATACTAGACCTGATTTGGCTTATACTGTGAACAGATTGAGAAGATATACCCATAATCCAAATAGAGAGCATTGGAATGCTTTAGAAAGAGTTTTGAGATACCTGAAGGGAACTGTGTCTTATGGATTACATTACAGTGATTTTCCTGCAGTATTAGAAGGATATAGTGATGCCAATTGGATTAGTGATACAGCTGATATAAAGTCGACTACTGGATTTGTTTTTCTCCTAGGAGGAGCAGCTGTTTCTTGGAAGTCAACCAAACAGTCTTTGATCGCTAGAAGTACCATGGAATCTGAACTCATAGCATTAGATACCACTGTAGCAGAGGCTAAGTGGATTAGAGAGTTTCTTTATGATCTGCCACTGATGGAGCGACCTTTAGCACCTGTGTGTATTCATTGTGATTGTAGATCTGCAATTGATAAATGTGCCCAAGAGAATGTGGAGACTAAAATGAATAGATTTATGAAAGTGAGACATAAGTTCATTCGACAAAATATGAAGGAAAATGTAATTGCCCTGGAATTTGTGAGATCTGCGAAGAACTTGGCTGATCAGCTTACGAAGGGATTATCTAGGACTGTAATCCAAGAATTGTTGAGGGGGATGGGGCTTAGCCCACAATAGTAGTTACCGGCGACGGCAACCCAACCTGTTGCAGGTTCAATGGGTAAAAACAAGTTGAACAGGTAGTTGTGAGGAGCACTGCTTTTGGTATCCTCATCCCTATGACGACAGTGCTCATATCTGCAAGTGGATAGGAAGGGCATTGGCCCTGAATGGTTCCGAGACCCATGAGGCAGGGTGTGACCTTGCAGACACCCTTCTGAGGACCTACTATATGTGTGGAGTTGTGAGGCCGCGACTATGGGAAGAGGGCAGTTCCTTAAAACACACATGAAGCGATATTAGCGCATGGCCGTAATAGCGCTCACCCGCTTAGAACCTAAACGGCTGTACCATATGTGCGGTTTATGGAAATCAGATTCACCGGCCTTGGTTCAAGGCGAAAAGTCCACCATTGTGCCCTCGGGTGTACATAAACAAGCACTAAGTGAAGGTTCAAACCCGAAAGGTACCTTCGCCGAATACGTGGTATAAGAGATCCAGCATTCTTTTGAGTTGTTTTTTGAGTTTTAGCTTTATTTACTTTCTTTATCTAAAGTTTTAAATCATGTGGGGGAATGTTAGTATTTTGATTTAAAACAAGTGATTTAAAACTTCTTTATATGCTCATATGTTTTAAAACTTCAATTTGGCCTTTGGACTTTGTGGGCAGCCTACTGTCAATGGGCCTTGCCTGGGAGCCCAAGCTTTGGTCTCTTTTCATGTGGTGTTTTGTCCCACATTGGAAAGAGACCCTCACTTGCTCTGGTTTATATTCTACTTTATTCTCATTGTTATTACTTGGGAAGTGATGAGAGTGGAGCTCTCGTCTAAATACACGCACGCGCGCACGAGCCGAGCCGGGCCGGGCGGCGGCGCGCGTGAACCCGGTTCACTTTATTTTTGTTACACTTTTCATTTTATTATTTTATTTTTGACTTTACCTGGATTAGGTCCAGATTTGGTCCAGTCGAAGGGTCGCACCTCGGGACTCAACCAGCCCCAACGGTCTACCTCGGGAAGGTGGTCTTCCCGTTGGAACCCTTCTTTTACTCTCCTATTTACTAGGGTGAGCGGCTGGGTTAGGTGAGTAATGAAATACAGAAACCCTAACCCGAGCCTCTTCCCTTCTCTCTCTTCTCCTTCTTCTTCACTGTTTTGCTGGATCTCTGAAAGCTGTGACGGTTCGTTCTTGCACCACCCTGAAGCCGTGCCGACGGGGTGGACGAAGGTCGTTGTATCGCTAGGAGTGATTGCCGGCGCCTCGTACGTGGAGGGGCAATCTTGCTTCTAGGACAGTGCAATCGCACGCCTCGACTCACAGGCTCCATCTAATCCTTTATTCTCTATAGCTTTTATTCATTGCGTTCTTAATCAACGTTTCTAAAAACAGTGGATAAATTGTTTTCAAACAAAACTGTTTATACAAATATTTGACTAAAGATTTCAAAAGAGAACTAATTTTTCCAACAATATATCTCTCTGTAGTATGGACCGTAAGTGCTAACAACTATCCCAAAAGCTCGTAACGATAGAAAAAACATATCTCTCGTACTTAAGAGCTCAACCACAGTATTTACGGATTTTGATATGACTAAACCTATCTTGGACGTTAGGGTTTATTATTTGGTATCTTGTCGCTAGGTTTATTGTGGATCGTAACTTTACTCAACTATTTAGTTTTATTAGGTTATCGTCGTGGGACAAAAAAATGAATTTATTTTAGATAATAATAGCCAACATGTAGCACTAGCTAGCAACATTTGTTACGACTGTGTCTAGGGCTAGTTTTCTTCTGATGGAGCTTCCCGTAGAGACAGAACTGAAAATCTTACTTCTGGTTGTACAGAATTTAGACTTTTCATTCAAATCCATGCCTCTAAGCCAAAATTTTTTTTTTTCAGAAGTTAGGCCATAAGTACAAGAGCACCTAAAATGTACTTTTTTTTTTTTTTTTTAAACCATGTCAGGGACTTCCTGTCTAGTATAGTTTGCAGCAAAATTGTTCTTTGGTATGCCTTTTATGTTACCATAATTTAAGAAAGATTTAGCATTCGTTTGGAATTGCGAAAAGATTGCGTTAATGCGGTGAGAAAGTACGATGAAAAAATATCCTTACGTAATATTGCATTTCTTATATCACGATGAGTTAATTACGATATATTTTCTGCGATCTCACCGGAGAATATAAAAGTATTTTCCTATATATTTTTATTCCAACTTTATTATATATAATAGCGTCGGATGGATCTTAATATCAAAGTAGGCCACAGTAGATTGGTAGTTGGCACAATCTCTAAGACATGTTTTATTGACTCCTAGTATATATATAATTTGTCTGTTTAGGTAAACAGAATCTAATTATGACTGAATTAGGTAATGCAAACTCAGAGAAAGTACGATCAGTCGCTTGTAGAATTATAATTTAGGACTGATTTTGATACCATGTTACGAGAAGTGGTCTTAAACCGCTCGGTTAAATGTGCTTTTTTGGTGCTCAAAGCTGAACAGCATTAGGACCAAAAAAGGAATTAGATTATGAATTAATTTGTTATACTTTGGTTGATCAAACATAACACTATTTACAGGTAAATAACGCGGGTGTCTCATTCAATGAGATCGGCAGCAACTCGGTGCAGCACGCAGAAACCGTGATGCGTACAAACTTCTACGGACCGAAGCGACTGATCGAAGTGCTCCTCCCTTTGTTCCGTCGATCGAACGCCGCGAGCAGAATACTCAACATTAGCTCTCAGCTTGGCCTTCTGAATGTAAGTGATCTCCCCTTTCCATAGAATGTGGTAAGTAAATGTTGCTCTAGTAGGACTACCACATTCTCAATTGGAGATAAATCAAGTAATTTGACCTTTTATTTTTGACCATTGTTTCATGATAGCATCCTCATATCATCACTATATATATTTTTTGTAAAGCGACACTGTCAGAAAGTGCCGGAGCACACAATTCTTACAAGATCTGAACCCCATGAAGTTAGTTTGCTATTAATCAATCGTTGCTGACATAAAATTATGACTCGTGGTGGCTGCAGAAGCTCAGGAACAACACATGGAAAGCGCTTCTTGAGGATGAGGAGAGACTATCCGAAGCCGATATCGAGCAGATGGTGTCGCAGTTTCTTGACCAGGTGAAAGACGGGAGCTGGGAGGAGGGAGGGTGGCCGATGGTGTGGACGGATTACGCGGTGTCGAAGCTCGCGCTCAATGCCTACTCTAGGCTGCTGGCAAAGCAGCACGAGGGGCGCGCCCTCAGCGTGAACTGCTTCTGCCCCGGATTCACTCGCACCGCCATGACTCGCGGGCAGGGGAGTCGGACTGCTGAGGAGGCAGCAGACTTCGCTGCCATGCTCATGCTGCTTCCTCCTGATCAGTTGCCCACCGGAAAATTCTTTAAGTTGTCTACGCGTTCACCGTACTCGAAGTTGTAGGAATACTACATATTTGTGTCAAAAGCTGAAAAGCCAATTTAGATGTTCGAACAAGCGATAACCTTTAAATAAACTAAAACACTCTCAGCATTCATAGATAAAACTACTACCAACGAGTTTCTGTCCTAAGGCACACTGCATAGACAAACACATTTGTTTAGGCGAAGATACACAGTTTAAAGAAGAAATTAACAATGTTTCTAAGTCATTCGGAATTGAAAACCACATTCCTAATGATCGTATCATGATTTCCATATTTAACTACAGGACCTGGTTTGTATTAGTAATATTAATGTTGTGTTAGATCTTATCGTTAACAGAAAACATCAAAACCACACCATAAAAAAGCACTTTAAAAGACTATAGAAAGAAAGCAACACTGCCTGCACTTGAAGAATTGTCATCAGCATTAAAATTAAGTACCTCAGAAATTCTGTAGGGATACAAGAGTAAACATATGGATGCATGGGTTAAACCCTCTAATGTTTGATATGGAAGATTATATAAATGGTGCCTCAAAAATTAGGAGAAGAACAAAATGCCACTTGGCGCAAAATGCTAATTGTTGAAACATGGAATAAAACACCTCACTGGTAGAGAACCTAAAAGAATTTGATCACATCTCTATCTTTGATTATTGGAAAGCACGTAGAATGTGTAAAATTCACTCAGTCGATGGAGAGCAAGGATTTGACGCGACGAACTACATGAGGAAGGGAACTTATGCTGTCGTCAATTGCTTGGTTTACACAGGTCTCCAAGTCGTTCATGGCATCAGTTTTGATCTTCTGGAGTTTAGCTTGTTCAAACTTGTCTTGGCATACCATCAAAGACCGATTCATCCGTTCCTGAAGGGGGGGGGGGAAATGAGGAATACTGACTCGATCAGTATAGAAACTGAATTCTTTCATACAAGCCAGGGCAAAGCATGTCTAATGGTCGCAAAAGCATGAAGCTTGGAGTCATCACCCAAAAGAATGAACTAGAAAGATTCTTAAGACAAATAGTTGCATACACATGAAGAGAACATTGACTTTTCCAAGACTCCAATAGAGAATGTAAATCAGATATGATGCATTACATATTCGACATATTTGAGGCAAAGCCAACTTTCACCCATTTAAAATTTAGAAAGATAATACTGAATGCAAGTACCATCCATTTCAATGGACACATCGAAGTAAATACGAAACAATCTGTATAACAATTCTTCGAGAAATTTGAGTTCACAGTCGGGCAGCATATATCTCAACTTAGTAATGATCAATTACATCAGTTGTCTTGTCTAGTTTTTCTGCTGTTATGCAAGAAAGTTGCATACAGAAGTGGGTATTCTGATAAACAAGGACAATTATAAAGCAATCGGCAACAACCAACGCTAAAGTATGCATATCCTATGAAGTAAAGAAATAAAAGATAACTCCAAACATCCATGCGAACACAAGGAAAGAAAAGATATGAATACCTGAAATTTGGCCATCTCAGTTTCGACAAGATTGTTGGCATTGAGCACCGGAACACTGCAGTGCTCCACGCAGTTATTTATATCGTCCTGTTTTATCCTCCGGTCGAAACAATCGTACGCACACTTGAAGTAGGCTTGCTACAAATAACCATACATATACCAATGAAACACGATTGCGCAACAACATGCCAATAAATCTTTCTACCAATCCCCATAATCACCTCTAGATTAATTTGATACAGCTAAAGCAGGAACAAGGTATAAGACATTAGCAAAAGAAGAAACAAGGTACAAGACATTTTGAAATAGACCCCTCAAGTAATTTTCTTCTGATTGCGCCTCCTCAGCTTGTGGTTCTTTTTATTTTAGTTATTTCCAGCACATAAACTGAAAATTTTGTAAAATGTGATAGTGATTTTGTTAAATTTAACTGTTTTGAACAACTTCTCAGCAGATGAAACTGCAAACTTCCTAATGGTTAACGGCTGACAACAAACAAAGCCATTAACTTTATCCAACCTCTGATACAACCATGCAAAATAACTCATATCAAAATCATATAAGGGGTGCCAAAAAAAAAAAAAAAAAATCGAATTTGAGGGTCCATTCAAAAACCTCCAGACGTATTTACCCATTTTTTTTCATCAATACACAGAACACAGATGGTAACTGATCAAAATAACACATAATGGAGTTGATCAAATCACAAAAAGGAGTAATTTTTACGAATATTAGTTACCTGGAGAGTGAAGTTGACGTGGTCTTGGACGGATGAGAGTTGGCTCTGCGCCGCCACGTTCACCTCCTCGAGCTTCTTCCTGATTCGCTCCGTTACGATTCGCTCCTCCCCCGCCGCTACGTGATCCATCTTCGAATCGCAAAAACCCTTCTCAACGATCGATCCCGAGGAGAACAAAGGGGTTTTTACTCCCTTGTTGCGTATCAATCTCTGTTTGTTTCCGTAGAGAAAGGGGAAAAGGATAAAGGGAGGTTTTAGGGTTTTGAGGGTTTTTGTGGAGTAGCCACATGGGAGATAAATTTCCTAGACCCGTGCACCGCGACATCCTGGCCGTCCAAATCGGCCAATCCGATCCGTCTGATTTAACAATTAATAAGAAAAAGATTAACGGATTAACGGATTTACTAACATGCGTTGTGTAAATAAAAACAAGTATTGTGGGGTGGCATGTGAGAATTAATACGAGACGAGATAATAATAATTATCATCAAATAAAGTACCATTTTATTTATTTTAGTGCACTCGATTTTTAGAGAGAGAGAGAGAGAGAGAGAGAGAGAATGGAGTCGCCCGACCCGATATGCGGAGGAGTTCCCCCATTGGTCGCCTCCTTCGTCGACACCTTCGTTGACTACTGCGTTAGCGGCCTCTTCTTCCCCACTAACCCTAACCCTAACCCTAACGCTAACCCTAACCCTGATCCTCCCCCGACCCGTTTCCCCCCCGCTGCGCGCCTCGTCGCCATCGGGGACCTCCATGGTGACCTCCACAAGGCCCGCGAGGCCCTCTCCCTCGCCGGCCTCTCCGAGCCCTCCTCCTCCGCCGCCGGCGCCTCGCGGTGGTGCGGCGGCGCCACCGTCGCCGTCCCGGTCGCGACGTGCTCGAACGCGGCGCGCACCCGAGATCCCCTCCTCTACCTCCTCCAACCGCCTCAAGCTCGACGCCGGCGCGCCACGGCGGCGCCCTCGCCACCGTGCTATGGCAACCACGAGGTCATGAACGTCCGCCGTGCGACTTTCGCTACGCCACGCCGCGGCGGGCTCGACGAGTTCGCGTCGTGGGCGCGCGTGGTGATCCCCGACGCGGGGCTTCGCCTGAAGCGCCTCAGTCCCCGACCTCCCCCGCCAGGACCATCCCTTCAGGGGGGTCCCCACATCCTTCCCCGGGATCAAGCCCGAGTTTTGGGAGGGTCTCACGGCCCGAATCGCCGCGCTCCGCCCCGAGGGCCCGATCTCGGCTCGGTTCCTCGCGGAGAACCACACGGTCCTCGTCGTCGGCGACTCGGTCTTCGTCCACGGGGGGCTCCTCGAGTCCCACGTCGAGCACGGGCTCGAGACGATCAACGAGGAGGTGAGGGAGTGGATCAGGGGTGCGCGGCCGAGGGCGCCGGCGCACGTGAGGGGGAGGGACGCGGTGGTGTGGCTGAGGAAGTTCTCGGAGGACGGCGAGGGCAAGGAGTGCGATTGCACGCATCTTAAAGACGTGCTGGGGAGGATCCCTGGGACGAGGAGGATGGTGATGGGGCACACGATACAGAAGCAGGGGATCACCGCGGCGTGCGGGGAACAGGCGGTGAGGATCGACGTGGGCCTGTCGAGGGGGTGCGGCGACGGGGCGCCGCAGGTGCTCGAGATCGGCAGCGGAGGCAATGCGGTTCGGGTATTGGCGACAGAGCCGGCGACGGTAGTGGGGAGGTGGGGAGTGAGGAGGAGGGAGGACGAGGTGGCGAAGGAGGGGCTTGCAATGCTGGTGAAGGAGAGTGGGACTGGGTTGAGAGAAGTGGAGGCAAGAGCATAGATCATATTCATTGGTTTGGGGAATTTGGAGTAAACTTCATGGTATTGGTATTTGAATAGTTCTTACTTTGGTTTATTATTATGAATTTTATGATTGGTCTTTGTAATGTATATCTTTTATTATTTTAAGGAAAAAAAAAACACATATTTTTAGACGTAAATCTAATTAGAAATGTGAAGTAATTGGACTTTAAATTTGGGGCCTCAATGCTAATTATCAAGCTTTTTTTTTTATCACTTAGATGGTCGGTGTAATATTAGAATAATATTGAATACATGTAACATCTCAATGAAAGCTTAGCTGTTTTCATATTTCACGGTCTGTATATTACTGCTTTCATCTCTCAATATAACAAAAGTACAAGAAAATAAGCTCATGTAGCAAGCTATGTGCGTAATATCACAGCCATTAAAAGGCATGAATAGCAATTGAAGTGGCATACTGATTGCTATCTGAATTGTTGTCGCAAAATTACTATCAAATGATGAAAGAAAGATATTATACTATGTAAAATACTTGGTTGTAACTATGTACAGAAGACTCTAAGCCATTACCGTGTACAAAAACAAAGCAGATTGACTACAACCCTCTTAAACAGCACCGTGATAACCCCTTCCTACATCTGTCTACAGTATGTTACAAACTATTATGAAGTATACCCTTCTTTCTTACTCCTACAACCCCGTTCTACTTCTACAGCGACCGAAAAGGACTTTCGACAACATCTGAGAAACTTACTGTTCCATTAACAAGCAGCTGCTACTGGGCGAGCTGCCCACAACAAACGGAATATCTCGAACTAGAACTTTTACTCTTCGCGACTCAATATTTTCCAATACCTCTAAACACTCCTGCAAATCTGAGTCGCTTGCTAAAATCACCCATTCTTCCTCATCGTCTCTGTACTTGAGCTGAAAAGTTCCATTTAACAATTTGAATCTCTTCGCTATTTCCTCGAGAAGTTGCTGGTAACTGCCGGACAGTAAGAATTTGAACCTCACCATGTCGTTCTTATATAGAGCCTTTACGGTGATGGTAGGGCTGTTTTCGTTTAAAGATGCACTTTTGGGTTTTTTCTTGAAAGTCGGGTGGCTCGACGCGCTGCCGCTGGAAGAATCCGTCATGCTGGAGGAAGAAGGATTGCTGTGTTCCACAATCCCGTCGTCATTATAATCTATTTTGGAGGAAGAAGGATTGCTGTGTTCCACAATCCCGTCGTCATTATAATCTATTTTGTGAGGAACCTCAGGACAACCTATTTCTTTAGTAACATGTGAATCACTTAAGGCACCTCCGGAAAATAGCGGCAATCTTGACATGCCTCCAGAATTTGCATACTGCAATATCCCTGAATCAGGAGGGGTAGTTCTGCAACTTTCTTCGCGGTTCTCCACAATAAGACCAAATTCACCCTTTTCGTGGTCATTGTTGTGAGAGCAGTCGTGTTCCAATTTCAGAACCGAAAGTTCGGGTTCATTGTTGCGAGAAGAAGCTGCAAGCACGGAATCACAGCTTGGAGGTGCGATGGTTTTCAAGGGCGGGTTTTGAGTTGGGGAGACGGCGGCTACAAGGCATCCCGTGGCGGGGTCATACTTCAAAGATCCTTCGACTCCTTGGACCGAGTTTATAACTTTTTGTATTTTCTTAAGAGAGCGGTTTACCTTGTTTATTTTGCGGGAAGGCCATCTTGAGATACCATGTTGCCTGCATATCCGTTTCAGGGTAGTCGGACAAACTGCCAAAACAGTAATAAAGCTAATCAGTATTTTACTTCCCAGAAGTTTTATACATATATATCTTGCAAAATCATTCATACATATATTGTAAAACTAGACTAGAATACTATTAATAGCGCTAAGTCATCAATGCTATTAAGTTTTCGGCTCTTGGATGAAACGATATACGTTTAGAATGATAGTGGTTCTCTAAGGTTGAGTGGGTAGTTGATTGAATAGTATAATCTAACGGGTGAAAATGGTCAAAGAAGTAGATCTAACGGCAAAAAAATTGATAGCACCTTGTTGCTATTGATAGTATTATAGCCGAACTCTATATTGTATATCCCTATAATCATATGGGGAGAAGTTCCTTTTACATTAAATTAGTTTTTTCTGTGCATCATATATAACAGAACTCAAACTTTACAGGTATATAAATTCGTCAATAGATAATCTGCAAAGAGCTCTATTTGTATGATCCGGATATTTTTTGAACAGTGCTAATAATCAGATTAGTCTAAGGACTTAGTTCCAGGTAAAGAGGATGATGATATGGTTAAATCCAAACAGCACTCACCACCAATGCTCTTTGCGGCGTCTTTCAGACTCCCAGAGAAGTACTGCTGAAGCACACATAAGCTAATATTTTTCTCAGCTAAACTGCGTTTTTTCTCGGCATGTCTCATCAAGCTAGACTTTAACTGCAACAAAGAATCAACATTAATTACATGAAACTTACATAATAACCGTATGAAATAATAAAGTCAAGAAAGATGAACAACTCATAAGCAACTTTTATTATTGGGATTATAGTGGAGTTCTAACATAAACATTTGTGGAAAGTAAATTTCACTGCAAGAAAATACTCATTAAACAATAAGAACTTCACTACAAAGACACACCACCCTTTAAAGAGAGGGAGAAAATATAGGAACCAATATAGTAACAGAGCTACTTATCAAGAAACTCGAGAAAAGAACAGGCTGTTACAACAAGAATGATCCATTGGGGTCGTTCTATTCTACAGAGGAGTTAAGTGCAGCCACTTGTCAAAATCCTAATAGTTGGAACTGGAAGAATCTAACTCCCTGGTATCTGAACAATCTCAAAATCCGAGTGCTCTCTCTCCCCTTCCTGGAAAACCTGGTCAAGTATCTAGAAATCTCAAATTCCAAGCTCTCTCTCTCTCTCTCTCTCTCTCTCTCTCTCAATCTTTCCTCCCCGGAAACGCTGGTTAAGTATCTGAACAATCTCATTCACATTCAAGCTCGATCGCATCTCATTCTCTCTGCTCGTCTCGACGTCTCTCTCTCTCTCTCTCTCTCTCTCTCTCAAATTTTCCTCCCCGGAAACGCTGGTTAAGTATCTGAACAATCTCAAATTCCAAGCAACATGCAAACTTATACCTTTTCACATAAAGAAGGATGCAAAAGTTTAAAACTACAAAGGGTGAAATTAAAAGGATTTTAGAAAATCACCTTCTCAGGCTGTACATCTCCTCCTCGTTCATCAGGCGGAATATTCTGATCTTCGAAGGGAGTCTTTACTGCTGGGTCATATTTTCCCTTATGGATGTGGTCTTCATGGGCATCAATTCCAGCTAATTCAGCATCTGAGATAGTTCTCAAACTCCTACAAAGTTTCTGCATTGTGCTAGACAGGTTATTTAGTAAAAGCTGCTGCTCTTCACTACTTTTGTGATTAACTGGGAGAAAAAACTCCAATATATAATCATCATCACCGGTGTATGTATTCCTTAGCCTAATCGCCACAGCAGCCCCGAGATTGAATTTTCGAGCATGATGCGCAAGTGGGTATTCGCGAATATTACATGCTTTCACATCAGAGCAGAAAAAGGGCTGATTTGATTGAAGTGCTTTTCCAGCAATGCCCTTTCCTTTCTCGAGGCGGTGTTCAGCACAAGCATGAAGAAAACCCTGCATTTTCAGATCATTTACGTAACAGGCAGATTCTTGGATGCAGAGCATATTTTTGTTCTTCGAATCTGAATTAATTTGTCGACCATTAGCTTTAACGAAAACTTCTGAATTTCCAGCATCAGAGGAAATAGGAATCCACGTTATTGCCAAAGGAAGCATGTGTGCATGGCAAACGACTCTAAGAATATCCAGTATTTCGGTGACTGCAGATTTCTGATTCTTTGTGAGGTTCTGCATATAAAAAAGTAACCAGATAAGAAGAGATAACTCTAAATTTTCGAGCACTCAATGTTAAGGGAAACCCTTCTAACATCATAATCAAAGGGTATGGTTATTGGAAGTATTGACTATAGCAAATACTATAGATAATTTACCTGGAGAAGAGGTCGGGCTTTCACAGTCCGCAAGTTTACCTCCTGCAAGCATAAGAATATCACTGATGTGTTCAAGGAAACAGCACTAAAGTATGAAGTAAACACTTTGTCTCTTATGTTCTATAAATAACAATAAAGATGTGTATGAGTATTAACATGCATATGATTGTCTTTGTGTTTGCGACCATGGATTCTTAGAAAGACGCAGCTCCAACTAATACATAGGATGTCGAGTCTTCCAAGGATTTGACCAGGCGGCAAGGTAAGGGGATCAAACAATCTTAAAATCCAGGTTTTTGGGGCTTGTTTGGATGTATGAACAAATTGTTCAGCTTACATCTCTTTTTATTTATTATTATTTTTCTATATTTTTCTATATTTTTGGTCAAGGGGTATGTGGTAACTAGTTGGTCTGAATATGAAAGAATATCTAGAATCGCATAATATTTACAGCCTTTAACTAGTTTTCTTGGAATGTAATAAATCACCTCATAGGTGTAACATACAGAGTCCTGGGAATTTATGATTATGAGGACCTCGCAATGGATGAAACTCAAACTCCTAGGTTGCAATTACAAAAGAAAATCCCGATACCCAAACTCCTAGGTTGCAATTACAAAAGAAAATCCCGATACGGCATACTTTATCATCAATAACTTGTTCCGACCTCCCAAAAGACCCTTAGGGAAGGTATCCTTTACCGAATGATCTTATATTCTATACAAACTAGAATAAAGGGGGGCTGACGCCTGACGGTCTCTCGCAAGTGTAAGGCCGGTTATTTTACTTCTCTAAACGAAAGCTGTTGTACAAATATCTTGAGGAATACTGAGATAGAGAGACTAGAGCTGACCTCCAAAGCGTTACAAACACTGTCCATCTCCGCATCGAAATCAGGCTTCTCCGACATCGTCACGAGCTCCAGCACGGCGCAACACGAGCCTTCCTTAGAATCAAAAACCGGCATGGCTAGAGATCCGCGGACACGATGAGTGAGCGCATATTCCATCCTCAAGTACTCGAACCCATCATAATAGAGCACATTCGAGGTCCACTCCGGCATGCCGGACATAAATACCCTCCCGGGAAGCCCAGGGAACATGCCCGGTGCTTCCTTTGCTGAGAAAGTAAATTGTCTAGAAACTTCTCGATACCCAGCGAGAATCTGATCGAGCAGGAAGGGCTGCTCGCAGGTGCTCAACACGTGATTATCGCCTTGTTTGATCGGCATCCAAACTTGGGCGAGAATTCCGCCGCCTGATGATTTCTTAAACAACGACAGTGCCGTAAGCATCTTCTCAGGAAGCGAACCACCAGCTATAGTTCTAGGAACAGAGCTGGTATCCACAAATGGCGAATTCGCAGAAAGCCCGAAATGGGAATTACTCTTCTGGGGTCCCATATTATCCCTGCAGCCAGAATAAGCAGTGGAAGAGCTGTTCGCATTTCCGATAGCAACATCTCTACCTTGTACTGCAGAATCGGGCGAAGCAAAAGAGGGCCAAATTGCCGGTACATCCTGAGCTGCCGAGTAGGTCAGAGCTGAGAAGATCTGGTCAGCGATAGCAGGACTATAGATCTCCGAATAGCCGTCGTAGTTCATGAGAGCCGAGAAGGTGAATGGGTCCTCCAAATCCGGGCTCTCCGTAGCCCCGCAATCCAAAGGCGTGAATCCCTCCATACTCTCTCTATCACGAAGGCGCAGCTGGTCGTGAGTTATTCATACAAAACGATGCAAAAACCGGAGCTTGATTCATTTCGGCGATTCGACCGACGCGGGCATTCCATCGAACATGTCATCTACACAAGATGAGATCTTTACAACCGGAAACGATTCAAAAGCCAATCCGCACAATAAAAATCCCGCCTTTCTTCGCCCCAGCGCTCGAAAACCCACCAAATCCAACGCCTCCGCCCTCAAAAACAAATCTTCACCCTAAAAAAAGAAAAAAAAAAAAACCAAAAAGCCGAATCTAAACCCCAAAATCTCGCTCCAAAAAGGCTCAGATTCAGGAAGCAGGATCCCCCCCACAATATATCGGTCGATAAGGGCGGGAACAGAAACCCTAGCTGGAGAGAAGCGGCCCTTTTCGGCTTCTCCGGCCCGCAGCAGATCTCTGCTTCTCGTCGCCGTTTACGCTTTCGCCTTCGCGAAAATGTTCTTCCCTTGGAATTTCTAACAAAAATAAGAAATTTGGGGCCGGGGAGAGAGAGAGAGAGAGAGAGAGAGAGAGAAAGAGTAAACAAAAGTAGAGGGGGTAGAGCGAGAAAGGAGGGGGGTGGCTGTGCGTGTGCAGTAATTGCGAAGATGCACAGGAAGATCTTCTTTCTTTCTATTATTAAAGCGGGGGCGAAATGAGCGGCCGTGGAATTGCGGCGGGCCGACAGTAAATGGCCCCCGAGTTGGAGAAAATTACGCCTCATGCCAGCGAAAGGTCCGAAGGTGAAATCCGTTGGTTTTCTGTTTTTGGCCTTTTCTAAATAATATATGAGTTTTTTACACAGTTTGATTAGTATGGTTTGATATTTAGTATTTATTTCCAGGAAAAGTAGTATGAATGCACGCCCACTCTGGCTGCCGCTAGCAGACACACAACTCTTTTGAGTCTCGAAATTTACCAGACTGAACGCAAGTTCACGTTCGTGGGAGTATTATAATAAGGTGGATCTCACGTGGGTCCCTATAAAACTCCCATTTTTATATTATTTTTTAAAATATTCTAAATATTCACTTTCTTGAATTTCACTTCAGATTTGTAAAACATGTCTTAATTGTCTGTCTGGAGAGAGAATTGGTCTTAGTCATTACTGTAAGTACCCGATCCGCTAATAATAATAATAATAATTTATTGAGTTCAAACTATCGGTCCTAATTGTCTAAGCTCAGTTATTATTAATAACGTGTAGTCCTCATATATTTTAATTAAAATAATTTTTCTATCTAATATGTGATTTTTCGGGTATTACAAACTTATCTTGTTTGGACCCTGATATTCTCGTCGGATTCAAACCAGATCATAAATATAAATCAAAATTATCAAAAGTGGTGCCTATAGATTCAAGAGGTAGCTCCCCAAAAAAAAAATAGTAGCCTTTTCGATATATGAATCATTAGATAATAAATTCAACGGCTTCAAAAAAAGAAATAAAAAAAAGAGGTGAAAGAAATTATAACTGTATCTTGATCTCCAAGAAAAGGACAAGGGGGATATGGCAAAATTAGTAGACGCTACGGACTTGATTGTGGTATGAAAACCTGCTAAATGGTAACTTCCAAATTCAGAAAAACCCTAGAATTAAAAATGGGCAATGCTGAGCCAAATCTTTGGTTTGGCAAAACAATGGTATAAAATTAAAATAAAAAGGGATAGGTGCAGAGACTCAATGCTTTGGAAAAACAAGGGTATAAAATTAAAATAAAAAAGGAATAGGTGCAGAGACTCAATGGAAACTGTTCTAACAAATAGAGTTGATTGCATCAGTAGCTGAAATCTTCCAATGAATGGAAACTGTTCTAACGAATAGAGTTGACTATGTTACATAAATAGCTGGAATCTTCCAACGAATAGAGTTGACTACATTGTGTTAGTAGCTGAAATCTGTTGGTGCAGCACTTAGCCCCGCATAGCACTTAGCTCTTACACTTTCGACTGGCATTTAGCTTTGATATCAATCGTAATAACTCGACCCGCTAGCAATAATAACTCATTGGGTCCAAACCACCGACCCAAAATACTTAAGTCCAATTGTCATTACTGACGTGTAGACATCATATATTCTAATCAAAATCATTTTTCCATCAAATGTGAGACTATTAGAGCATTACAATTGGTAAATTAATTGTATTCTTTATTTGAATAGCCAATGGCTGAGATTAATTCTGACAGATTTGCAGAAAATTTCTCTACAGTCAGACTACAGAAAATTAATTTGTGCTCCTAATTATTGGAGCATTTGACTTGTGCACTTCTTGCACTAATTGGAAGCTGTTTAGCAAAGTAAATGAATTATTTATGATTTCTCTCTGCAACTTCTTCCTTTTTTATTTTTTTTTTACCACAAAATAGGCTGGAACACAATCTTCTTTTTTTTTTTTTAAGAAAGAAAATTTCACCACTAGGAAAGCTAAGTATATTAAACTTTTGACAATACTCAAAAGTTGACTTATTTCTTTTTGAATTTGTGCTTTGGAGATCGTATCTGATCCATATTTTAGTTCCTATTCCAAATGCTTGATTCTGGTAGTGCACGAACATGCTCAAAGCATTTTGACATTTTCCATTAGATTGTGTTTGGACCGACCGTCCCTAGAGCAAGTGGCAAAGGGCTTGGTGGTTGGTACTCGAGACTCAAGTTCGAATTCTGGTTGATTCACAATTTCAGCTAATTTTATTTCTAAATAAAATAAATGAAGCGGGTAGCATGCTACCTATCTCTCTCAAAAAAAAAAGAAAAAAAGAAAAAGAAAAAAAGATTGTGTTTGGATCTAATTGGAGCCAATATAAAGACGGACAGTGAATACGTCTCTATTTTTTTAATTTTTGGTTTATTTTCCTCCATTGACACCTCTAATGGGTTGAGAAAATGAGACATGGTAAAAGAAAAGCCGCAATTGTGTATATACTTTAAAATTTCTGACTTTCTTATTTATCCATCTTAGAAGGCAAATATTTCAAAAGTTCTAATTCATCATGGTTAATATAAGTTTTATATTTTATAGAGCTATTAACAATGGTTAAAATTTTACATTTTTTTTTTTCTTATTCTTATTTAATTAGAGAGCTTTGCAGTATCGTGCAACATAATTATGCCTAAAATTTATAAGTTAGGGCATGTATGAGAGCTTTGTAAACAGGCTGTAATTAAGAAAAAACTTTATATATTTTGTTAGATTGGACCTTTTTTTTTTAAAAAAAAAAAGGCTATTTTGATTCTTTAGTTGCAGTATCATCAATAACTACACCTAATCAATGCTACAATTTTGGAGAAAGTAATAGTTTCTATTCGCAAATAGTAATCAATTATTTTCAAAGTTCTCCATTTTGTATATGGGGTTTAGTCCTTCTAATTTGCATGCTTTTGATGACATTTCCTTGGTCTTGTAAAAATTCCAAACTTTGAGAAGTACATACATGTAATTATAAATAATGATGGAAGTTACATGGAAATGAATATTATATATGAGCAGGGCTGCTGTGCTCTTAGGAGCACAGAGGCCTTCGTGCTTCTGAGCCGTTTTCGATAATGAAATTTTTGAACCGACGATCGGCTCCGTTAGACTTGATTTAGTGTATTTGAAGTTTCTAGAAAATATATTTTGCGATTTTTTTATATCATTTACCTAGTGATCGAAAGGATTCAAAATCAATAATTTTTAATGGTTGATATCTGCCGTTTTCAAGTTTAATGGTGTAGAAGTATTCAAATTAGATGAAATTTTGATACAAAATTCTTTATACTATCTACAGCAAGATCAATATTTCTGATCGAAAATTTTAGTGATATATCACCACTATTTATAGGATTTTTATTTTCAACCGTTAAAAATTATTGATTTTGAATCCTTTCGATTGTTAGGTAAATGATATTGAAAAATCGCAAAAATTATTTTCTAAAAACTTCAAATACGCTAGATCAAGTTTAACGGAGCCGATCGTCGATTCAGAAATTCCATCATCGAAAACGGCTCAGGAGCACGGAGGCCTCCGTGCTCCTGAGAGCAAATAGCAAGCCTGCTCTCTCATCATCTCTCTATTAAAATTATGAGAGAGATGAGAGAGAGCGAGAACTAGGAAGTCTAGCTACTATCGCTTTCTAGAGATGTACGGCTTTCCGTCTAAGTATTATAATGTTTAGAAAACAAATTTTATAAATTTATAAGGGATAATTTCATAGATGTCCTTCTAGAACCTGTTAATTTCATCAATACCCTTCTAAAATTGATAATATCGCGAATGCCCTACAATATGTTAAAAATTATCACAAATGCCCTACAATATGTTAAAAATTATCACAAATGCCCTCCCATAGTTAGCGTCTGTTAAAATCATCTGAAATAGAGTTAAATTTTTAAAATATCATTTTTACCCTTTATCTCTTATCAATAATAGAAACACTAATAGGTATTTCAAGATAATTTTTGTAAATCTAAATTTGACTATTTAATATAAATATTTAATTAATTTTTAAATGATATATAAAAATTGTATTTTAAATATAGTATGTTTTTATATAATTTTGGTTTTGTTTTTGGCTTCGGATTTTGGTTCAGATTCGATTTGGATATAGACCAAAATCATAACGAAATTTAAATACGATGAGAGTTCATTATTTGGTAAAACTATCACACTCAACATCGATTAAGCTCACCCCATTCAAAATCGAGTTAATATAAAATTGTATACCTGTATCAATTCACATTCCTAATCAGTAATAGTAATTTGAAATAAAGTATAGATTTTTTTTCCTATTTAATCAAAAATAAATCACATAACTATATCAATATGCATGCTTTTTTTTATCGATTTAAAAAAAAGAGAGTTTTGTTCAAAAGCTTAAATATATTATATTTCAGTTTTTAATGCATTTAATGTAGATAAAATTATTGAGAATAATTTTGGTTACAAAACTTTTAGCGCTTATCAATAATTAAAAAGATAGAAAACATTCCATCGCAGTTTTATTTTTATTTAAATTTTTATACATAGTTATTTATTTGCCAAAATTTAAATAGAGCCACTAGATTTGATAAAATCATCAAAAAACTTGATAAAATTCTTATTTTTTATACACTAAAATTAGTTAATTTTTTAAAAAACTAAAAGTTAATGGGTTGTCAACTAAAAGAATAAAAGTTGAAGGAACTATAGTAAAGCTAACACAACTGTCAGTAGGGGTAATGGTGATAATTTTCAGTCTTTACAAAGGCATATGTGATATTTTAAACTTTATGTGACGCCCCGACTTCCCAGGGGGTCACCCATCCTAGGACTACTCCCGTCCTAGCACGCTTAACTCTCTTAACCTCTTGGGTCTAGCCACCACGTTAAGAGTTTAGCCCTATTATATCTTGTATATAGGACTATCTGGGGTCTCACAATCTCCCCTCTTTTAAGCCCTGACGTCCTCGTCAGGCTGAGACTCACAAGTACCAGGCGATGTAAGACTCGTCTCGCTAACCCGTCATCCAGACCCTGGCTCAGCCGAGACTCATCTCACACTTCCGGCTGGTAATTGGCTCTGATACCATCTGTGACGCCCCGACTTCCCAGGGGGTCACCCATCCTAGGACTACTCCCGTCCTAGCACGTTTAACTCTCTTAACCTCTTGGGTCTAGCCACCACCCAAAATGCTAAAGCCGGGTTAAGAGTTTAGCCCTATTATATCTTGTATATAGGACTATCTCGGGTCTCACACTTTATAGGGGCATAGATGATATTTTAAACTTTGGGAGGGGTATCTATGAAATTGCCCCAATTTTAAAATTCGTTACCAAATTCATTGAATGGTGAAATACGAATACTTTTGTGAAAATAGATACTAGATTCTTTCAATTCATGATTTGAGTTATCAAACATTATCTAAATAGTAAAAAAAAAATCTCTATTAAAAATTCAAGTTGTGTGGATTATTCTACACCATTAAATAAGGAAATGATTTATATAGGCCGTCAAAAACTATCGGTTTTGTAATCCTTTTATTACTACATAAATAATTTTTAAGATTCATAAAATTAGTTTCTAAATACTTTAAATACTCTAAACCAACTTTAATGGTTCTGATCATCGATTCGAAATTCCTGTCATCAAAAATGATTTAGGAAGACGAAAGCCTCCGTACTCCTAGAAGTATAGTAGTTGGATTATATATAAAATAAATTTTTACTATTTAAAGTTTAGGTCAATCCAAATGTAAAGACTTATATTTTGTAAATTTTAATTATTATATCAAAATTTTAATTTTCTATTTTTTAACTTTATATTAAGTATTAGAGCTGACAATCTAACTCATTATTTGCTAGTCAGCTCATATTCGACTCATTAATAAATAAACTAAGTATGCATTGCATTTTTCAGCTCGAAACTATAAAGAATTAGCTCATATTCGATTCGTTTAATAAATAAGCACAAGCTAGCTCTATCTCGCTCCTCCTTTGTGTTCCGCTACTTGACAGTACTAACTACAACTACTAGTATATGTATATACTTTTTTGAGTTAACTGAATACGAGTCCTACAAATATAGCGAACTAAAAATATATTCCTACAAAATTCAACGTTCATATCTTGTCCGTACAATTGAATATGCCCCTACTGTTAGAATCCGTTAAAAAAATTTAGTTAACCGTAGGTTAAATATTTAATCCCGATTAGTTTATGAGATAATTTGATATTTTTATCTTTCTTATATTATACTGTTGTAGTTTTTGAAGGGACATATTTGTAATGGTAAAATTGAAAACATAAACAGTTTTCTAATGATTCTCTAATGATAACAAATTAAATGAATATATTTAAAAATATTAAAATTTTTAAAAAATAATATATAAAAATTAAACTTTGTAGCAATATATTTATAATTTATTATATTTGTAAGACTATTTATGTATTTAACCTTATTTTTTTATGCAATTAGAAAAATTCAAATACACTGCTTTTTTCCTTTCACACTGCCACCGACTATGCCTCATCCCAGGTCAAGTCAAGCAGTGGGGCCCTCTCTTGTAGCAAGCTTTTCAGGTGAAGCCAACAAGGAAAAAAACAAAAAGAAATAGAAAAAAAAATTGTATTATTTAAAAAACCTAAAAAGAAATTTCACATTAATCAAACTTTGCTTCCTCCTTAAGTTTGTTTTCTTCTCCCTCGCCCTCCCCTGCTTACATCCACATACATTTAGGTGGAACCGCACAGTTACCGTATCAACTACACCTCATCTTGAGAGAGACCTTACCTTTTTATCTTTTCTTACTAATATATTATTCTAGTTAATTAGTAATAAAAAGTTTTTATTTTTTATTTTTTATTTAAAAAAGTATTTTTTTTTAATTTAACCATAGTCGAGGGTGATCGTGTATAAATGCGCGAGCTAGCAAGCGCACCGAATTGGAAAAGCAACTTGAGACATAGAAAGAAAGTGAGAGAGAGATGGTGGAGAACTGGGCATGGCTGGGCTCGTCCCTGGCGAGCTTAATGATCCTGTTGCCGATGCTCAAGATGTACTTCCCACATCACCTCCAGTTCTATTTCGCCTGGTACAGCCGCAAGCTACTGGCCTTCTTTGATCCGTATCTTCACTTCACCATACCGGAGTTCGTGGGCGAGCGCATGAAGCGCAGCGAGGCCTTCTGCGCCGTCGAGGCCTACCTCTCCGCCTCGTGCTCGCAGCGCGCCCGCAATTTCCGGGCCGAGATCGGCAAGGACAGCGACCGCCTCCTCCTCAGCATGGGCGACAACGAGGAGCTCACCGACGACTTTCAAGGCGCCAGGCTCTGGTGGTCCTCCCGCTCCCACCCCGTCGAACCCAGCCGCTCACCCTGGTAATACAATTATTATATATAAAAAAACAACTTTCTCCCCCAGCTTATGCTTTTCTCATGTAGTAGACAAAAAAGCCTGTTGCGAAATATAGAAAATGATTTAGAAATAGTCTTAACGAAAATTTCGGCTGCTTCAGGTATCAGACGCAGCAGGTGGAGCGGCGGTACTACCACCTGAGCTTCCACAAGCGCCACCGCGAGCTGGTGATCGATTCCTACCTCTCGCACGTCCTCCGGGAGGGCCGCGCGGTGACGGTGAGCAACCGCCAGCGGAAGCTCTTCACCAACATCGAGAGCAGCCACTGGGACTTCGGCTTCAAGCGGTCGCCGTGGAGCCACGTCCCCTTCGAGCACCCGTCGACCTTCGACACCCTCGCCATGCCCCCGGCTAAGAAGAGCGACATCATCGACGACCTCATCGCCTTCTGCAACGGAAAGGACTACTACGCCAAGATCGGCAAGGCGTGGAAGCGCGGGTACCTGCTGTACGGGCCCCCCGGGACCGGCAAGTCGACGATGATCGCCGCCATGGCCAACTTCCTCGACTACGACATCTACGACCTCGAGCTGACCGCCGTGAAGTCCAACACCGAGCTGCGCAAGCTCTTCATCGAGACGACCGGCAAGTCGATCATCGTCATCGAGGACATCGACTGCTCGCTCGACCTGACCGGCGACCGGAAGGTGAAGAAGAAGAAAAGCGCGGACGACAAAGAAACTGAAGACAAGAAAAACGCGCAGCCGCCGCTGCCGCCGGGGATGGAAGATAGGGAGAAGAACAAGGTGACGCTGTCGGGGCTGCTGAACTTCATCGACGGGCTGTGGTCGGCGTGCGGCGGGGAGAGGATCCTCGTGTTCACGACCAACCACGTGGAGAAGCTCGACCCGGCGCTGATACGGCGGGGGAGGATGGACAAGCACATCGAGATGCCGTACTGCTGCTTCGAGGCGTTCAAGGTGCTGGCGAAGAACTACGCCGACGTGGAGGAGCACGATATTTTTGGGCAGATTAAAGAATTGCTGGAGGAGGTGAAGATCACGCCGGCGGACGTCGCGGAGAGCCTGATGCAGAAGTCTGAGGACAAGGGCGTGGTTGAGCGGCTGGAGAACCTAGTGCGGGTGTTGAAGTCAGCGAAGGAGGAAACGGAGAAGGGAGTGGCAAATGGTAGCTGTAGTGGGGAGGAAGAGGGGGAGATAGTGGAGGATAATTGACTGGTACCTGGGATTTTGCAATTTTGTGTTCTAGACTTAGATGATTTCAGTGACCGTATGAAATATTAAATAACTTTAAAAAAAACAAAAAACAAAAATTTAGCGAAACAGTTGGGATTCATTTGTGGGAGAATAGTCATGGACAGTCCTGGTAATATTATTAATAAAATTATCTCCAGTCTAATCATATTTCTCCTTGGTGTTTGAGTTTGGACTGAATTTTGATTGTGGATTTTGATATGAGATTAATGTGAAACTAAATTTCAAACTAAATGATAATAAGTTACGTCTCGCGTCCAGAATTGCTGCGGACGCTTTCGAACGCGTTAATAGATCCGCTGAAATGAACGAAGATCACGCCATACAACAAAAACCTATTAACCTTTCTATAAGTCCACAACCAAAAAAAAGCATTTCTTAATAGTCGACAACTAAATAAACATCAGAGTACATAAAATATATATGGCAATAAGTATATCCTTCATATCACTATATCAATATCAATTGCACATATATATTATCTCCCGCAGCGAACATACGAATACAAGTACATGCCTCACATTCCTCACTAGCGTATAAAATACCATGATGCTATACATAAAACTATCTACAGGAGTCCGTACTTCTAGCAGTGGCAATTAAGGTAGAAGATATTTATCTAACTTGCTATCTCTTTAACTAGATTTGCCGTTAATGTTGCAGGCTCGGAAAAAGAATTAATAAAGGAGGACGTATGAACTATAATTAGGATAGCTCTTAATGGGTATAGTCGACGACACGATCAACATCACTAGATCTATTAGAGAAAAAAATAGTAAATAGTAAGCGAGTAACAAAGAATAATATGAACTGAAAATAAAAATAATTATTATGCCTCTCTCTATATCTGTAGAAATAAACAAACAGTGATTATACCTACTATAATATCTCGAAAAGTAATAAACAACCTCACATGTATCAACTAAAGTATCTAATAAGTCATAAGACCCGATCGCACTTGTCGGCTCATAGGTCCGGCCAAGTTTGCGCCGCCGCGTGCCTGGTAACCAATCTTGACTTGGTGGGCCGGCTCGCATGTGTATGCCTAGCACATCTAGTCAGCCACGACAGCTCCAAAGGGGTATTCGTGGAATGCGATCCTTATTGAGTATCATAATATATCCTGACACCTTCTTCTGATTGGCAGTGGAGAGTCGAGGTAGTGAATTGAAAAGGTTACTAGGGTTTCGTTGATATCAGGAGCTTTGCTTCATGCCATGTAAAATTTGAGAATAGGATATATTCTTTAGTGGTCAAAGTACAGGATATATATAGCCATATTTGCTAATATGTACAAGAAGCAAAATTAGTAAAATTCCCTATAATCTCTCAACATAATATATCACACAAGCACCCAACTAATTCCATATTTATAGTTTGGTCCCAATCTTTGCAACTCATCTAATTCCATATCTAACAGTGATTGTAGCACCGACCGTCCCTAGAGCAAGTGGCAAAGGGCTTGGTGGTTGGTACCCGAGACCCAAGATCGAATCCTAGTTGATTCACATTTCTAGCTAAGTTTATTTCTAAATGAAATAAACGAAACGGGTAGCGTGCTACCTATCTCTCTAAAAAAAAACAGTGATTGTAGCCTAAGATTTTTCATTCGGACCCATTGTAAGGTCCACAAAATGGTAATCTTAAAGTAGTTTTTACCTTTGTTAGTTAATTCGTGAATTATTCGCGATTTATTAAAAATCAGAATTAAACGGTTCGTTTACGATTTTTTTTTTTTAAAGAAAGAAAATTATTCGCGAATTTTGGGTCAGCCGAATAATTCACGAATTATTCACGAATTATTAAAAATATGAATAAAAAATTTATAATTTTTATTTTTAAATATAAATTATTTTATATTTTATATCTTATATTTTATATTTTATACTAAATCTGTTTTTTAAGCCGAATTTCTCAACGAATTTAAAAATTAGAAAACGAATTTTATCCGCATTATATCCATATCGAATTTTTGCCGAATCCAAATTAACTAACTATGGTTTCTACTATCCATAAGGATTGAATATGCTATTCGACCTTATGGCCACTTGCAGGTACGATTCTTTGAATAAATAAAAGAAATATGCTGAGCAAAATATTTGTCACCCAAATGAACTGTTATTAATTTTGATTTTTGGTACAATTTTTGTGATTTTATATTATTAGTAGGAATTGGTAACATTTTTCCAAGTTTTGTGACAATTAATATTCGAACTTAAAAACTCTTCTTCTAACATCATGTGAAGTAATTATTTTTCTGTCTAAAAACTTAAGCAGTTAAAAAATAATAATTTTAATATTTTACTTTCAATATCTTTTGGATATTGAGTGAAATGAATTATAAGGCAGAATTATAATGATGATTTTTCACGTTAGAGATCAGAATCACATTCCGACTCCCATTGCAAGCGGATTAAAGCCATCTAATTAACCTCTCACTGAGTCGTTCTTATTCCAAACTGAAATGATAATAATTCATCTTTAATTACTTTATATTCTTACAAATACAGAACCACAAATGTCATTCTTACTATCATTATTATTATTATTATTATTATTATTATTATATAACTTTTATTAATTCTGATTTCAATTCCTATTCAGCGTGATGAAAGACCGGAAAAGTGACAATTGAAAATCAAAAACTCCACCGACCGTCCCTAGTGCAAGTGGCAAAGAGTTTGATGGTTGGTATCCGAGGTTCTAAGTTCGAATCTTAATTGCTTCACATTTTCAGCTAAGTTTATTTCTAAATGAAATAAACAAAACGGACGGATAGCATGCTATCTACCTCTCTTAAAAAAAAAAAAAAAAAAAAAAAAAAAAAAAAAAAAAAAAAAAACCGTCAAGAAGTGAAAAATCAAAAATCAAAAACTCCGGCCTTTTCCTTTCAAACCTGCTCCTGACCATGGATGTTAATCTCGCTCCAGATCAAGTCAAGCTGTGGGTCCCACTCTCCCAACCTTTAATGCGTTGATGCATTTCTTTATCCACATCACTTGACATGTATTAGGTAGCTAGGGACAAAAATGGACCCTTCAACTTTATTTTTAATTATTAATATATCTTTAACTGATACTTTCTTTTGCCGAGTTATTTTGATTAGTTAAGCTAAAAATTTTGTCCAATTTAACGGTTCATTCAGCCATTACTTATCAAATATTTTTGTGTAATCACTAAATGAGAAATAAATTTATTAAATTATTAGTATTAGTAATCAATAATTAACTTAATAGCGCTCTCAATTTTTTAGATTAAAAGCATACTTCTTACACGCTTGTAAACTAAGGGTTGATAAAATTTTAAAATAGTTTTAGTAAAATAAAATAAAAAAGTAATAGAGAAAAGGATGTAAAGTTTATATCATAATCTAGAGTGTAGGACTCTATGGATAGAATTGCTCATTTTTACTGAAATATTTTAAGATGTGAATAAGATGGTATCCGCCTGTCACATTAGAAACATTTCATGATTTTTTTTTTCTTTACAATTGAGCAGGAGTAAGCATTAATCAGTTCAGTTTGATTTTTATAATTTTTTTAAATCCAAATCTCATCAAAGTAAGAACTGAACCGAACTGAATTGTAGATCTTTGCGGCTCGGTTTATTTGATTTTAGTAAAATATTTTTATTTGATTTTAATTTTATAAACTACTAAAAATAATATATAATCATGATTAATTTTATATTAAACCTATTAATCTAAAATAATAATAATAAATAACATATCTAATTACTTAATTATTATTTAAAACTAATATACTATTTTTTAAAAATTAAGGCTAATAGTATAAAATTACAAAAAGTTTAATTTATTTTATTGGTTTTTTCAGCTGGGAATTCAGTTCGCAAGGATAATGCTCACCTCTTTAGTTGAGGGTTCTATTTTCATCTATATAAATGCACAAGCGCGGAATTAGGACGGCAATTGAGACTTAGAGAGAGAGAGAGAGAGAGAGATGGTGGAGAAATGGGCTTGGTTGGGTTCCGGCGTGGCGAGCTGCATGCTTCTGTGGGAAATGCTCAAGATGTACTTCCCTCATCAGCTCGGGTTCTATGTGGCCCGGTGCAGCCGCAGACTTCTGTCATTCTTTGATCCGTATCTTTACTTCACCATCCCGGAGTTTGCGGGCGAGCGCATGAAGCGTAGCGAGGCCTACGGTGCCGTCAAGGCCTACCTCTCCGCCTCATGCTCGCAGCGCGCCCGCAGTTTCAGGGTTGAGATCGGCGAGGACAGCGACCGCCCCCTCCTCAGCATGGGCGGCCACGAGGAGCTCACCGACGACTTTCAAGGCGCCAGGGTCTGGTGGTCCTCCCGCTCCCACCCTGTCGAACGCAGCCCCTCATCCTGGTAATCCAGTTACATATAAAAAAACAACTTTCTCTAACAGCTTATGCTTTTAGATTTTTTTTTTTTTTTTTTTTTTTTTGCATGGTATTAAATCTTTATTGTAATTCTTTCTATTTATTTCGAATCTACTTACAAGCTTTTGATATTGAGATTGTAGGATTTGCATCAAGTATAAAGTAGATTTTTCCAGTCTTAGGAGAACTACTTCTGTGTTTGTATGAAATTAATCTAATAGAAAATGATTCAGAAATAACGTTAACTGTTTCAGGTATCAGACCCCACAAGTGAAGCGGCGGTACTACCACCTGAGCTTCCATAAGCGCCACCGCGAGCTGGTGATCAACTCCTACCTCTCGCACGTCCTCCGGGAGGGCCGCGCCGTGACGGTGACGAACCGCCAGCGGAAGCTCTTCACAAACATCAAAAGCAGCCACTGGAACCACGTCCCCTTCGAGCACCCGTCGACCTTCGACACCCTCGCCATGCCCCTGGCTAAGAAGCGCGAGATCATCGGCGACCTCATCGCCTTCCGCAACGGAAAGGACTACTACGCCAAGATCGGGAAGGCATGGAAGCGCGGGTACCTGCTGTACGGGCCCCCCGGGACAGGCAAGTCGACGATGATCGCCGCCATGGCCAACTTCCTCGACTACGACATCTACGACCTCGAGCTGACCGCCGTGAAGTCCAACACCGAGCTGCGCAAGCTCTTCATCGAGACGACGGGCAAGTCGATCATCGTCATCGAGGACATCGACTGCTCGCTCGACCTGACCAGCGACCGGAAGGCGAAGAAGAAGAAAAGCGCGGACGACAAAGAAACTGAAGACAAGAAAAACGCGCCGCCGCCGCTGCCGCCGGGCATGGAAGATAGGGAGAAGAGCAAGGTGACGCTGTCGGGGCTGCTGAACTTCATCGACGGGCTGTGGTCGGCGTGCGGCGGGGAGCGGATCCTCGTGTTCACGACCAACCACGTGGAGAAGCTCGACCCGGCGCTGATACGGCGGGGGAGGATGGACAAGCACATCGAGATGCCGTACTGCTGTTTCGAGGCGTTCAAGGTGCTGGCGAAGAACTACACCGACGTGGAGGAGCACGAGATTTTCGGGCAGATTAAAGAATTGCTGGAGGAGGTGAAGATCACGCCGGCGGACGTCGCGGAGAGCCTGATGCAGAAGTCTGAGGACAAGGGCGTGGTTGAGCGGCTGGAGAACCTAGTGCGGGTGTTGAAGTCGGCGAAGGAGGAAACGGAGAAGGGAGTGGCAAATGGTAGTGGTAGTGGGGAGGAAGAGGAGGAGATAGTGGAGGATAATTGAGTGGTGGATGTTATTTTGCAATTTTATTATTGGTTGCGGGTACTTCTCTTTGCTCTCATTTATCTGGATTATGTAATAAAAGAGTAAGAAATATAAATAACAAAATAAAAAAGGAAAAAACCAAAAAGGAATAGGTACCTTATTTTCTACTATAAATTTTAACGAACAGCTGGCATCCAGTTGTTGGAGAATAAACATCACCAGTCCCGGTAATATTAATAATAAAATTATTTTCAGACATACCGTATTTCTTTCAATAGCAAACTTCAAATCAACGGAAACAGAAAAAAAAACTACAAGTGCCAACTCGGAGTTTACTAACATGCGAAAATTCAATAATGTCCTATCTGTGAATAACACTTTGTATACCATAATTAATACTGCAATAACACTGCTTGATTTTATTTGTATCATTCAAGTGTTTTAAAATTACTATTCCGATTTTCGATAAGAATTTTTTCATTTACTCATTAATATCTGAGTTTGGAATGAATTTCCATTACTGATGTAAGATCGATCCGAGGTTTGAATTCTACAATAATATAATAATAATAGGTCGTAATGTGACTCAAAGATGAGTCCAATCCGATTTTATTGATTGCAATCCTGTGCTAACTCTAAATTTAAGAAATTGATGAAAATTTTATTAAAAATCAGAACCGCAACGTCAGGCACCTTTATAATAATAGAGAGGAAATCATACATGAGGAGCTGACGTGGAAGACATCTATACTGTTTTGAATTTTTCTTTTAAAAATTTTTGTTCTCAAAATGATTCTTTCTGTATTATCTTTTTATGAGCTTGGTTCAAATAAAGGTCGCATTCACAATGCACAAATTAAAGGCTCCATTTTACTTATCAATCACTTTAATTAATTGTATTGTAATTTCTAATAGCTTCTGCTTTGTACTCCACCATTTACTCCTCTTTTTTTGTTTTAAGAAATGATTAAAAGCTGAAATTGAGTCTTTTATTTTAGTTTGTCAGTTACATTTGTTCGGGATGAATCAACAAATGTTCATATTGAGATGCAGATGAAAGGGATAAAAAAGAAAAAGAAAAAAAAAAACAAAAATGTTGTTACATATATTTCAACGTAGGAGATGTAAAATGAACTTTTCTTGCGCTCACCGATCGTTTCTAGAGCAAATGGCAAAGAGCTTGGTGGTTGATACCCGAGGTCCCAAGTTTGAATTCTAGTTGATTCACATTTTCAGCTAAGTTTATTTTTAAATGAAATAAACGAAACGGATAGCGTGCTACCTAAATCTCTCTCTCTCTCTCACAAAAAAAAAAAAAAAAAAAAAAAAATTCTTGCGCTCTAAATCCTCAACCCATATACGTACGTTTCAACCTTCAAGTACAATTTGCTCGGGGCCCAATCCCCATACACTTCAAAGCTCACTAATTTGCACACCTACCAGCTGGCTCTTCTAATTTATTTTGTTTGCAGAGTTTTAGTTTAGATTCAAAATTTGTGAGATACTGCTTGTAAAAATGGCTCTATTAATATTACCTTTTTTGAAATTAAAGGCCAAATCTCTTTGCCCTCTCTGTGTCCTACACCAAAGCCTCTCCGCCGCTCCCTTGTAAGAAAATCATGTATGTACAAACTCGAATGAACTCGAATCTTTAGTTGAAATGGTTACAAAATGGTTGCGCCTAAACTCCTAGCGACGTCAGGGTTATCGTGGGTTGTGATTCTTCATATCTGAATACGCTCGATAGTCAATAACCTGTTAAGGACAATGTTTAAAGGTGTCCGAAGTATTTCTACGCCGAAAATCGTTTATTGTGATTCATCTAACCACTACACATATTCATGTTCCAAAAATAACTGCCCTAAGCAGACAGCAAACATTAGAATGTTAGCATTCTAACTTACCAAACTCACACAAGTGACTCCTCTCCTATCTTTATCTATCAAGTGGGTGCAAAGAGACAAGAATCTTATCTTGTGGTAGGAATTCAGGTTGGATCGAGTCTCGTTCAAAATAGAGAAAGACAGAATTGGTTCTGAGTCATGTTCAAAGTGGTATAAGGCAGGATCGAATCATGGATATTTGAGTTTTATTTTATTTATGACTGTTGATTGGTGGACTCTGCATGTATATAATATATATGGCGAAATTCCTATATATATGATCTGTTATTTGAAAACAGACTTTCGAACTTGCAAAAAGAGATACTGTATTTGGATAACAAGAGTAATTAATGACTTTTGCAACAAAATATTTTATTTTCTTTCTTAAAAAAAAAAAATCTAACAAAAATGTTCAACTTTTGGAACCCTAAAAACTCTCATCTTCTTTTAAACATCATCTGGGATTAATCGTGGAGTAACGCGGAATGCACCGAAGTACTTTACCATTAGGGTGCGTTTGGTTTACACTATGAAAGATTACTAGCAATAAAAAGATGTCCGAGATTCTTATTCCTATTCATCCTATTACTAAGAATGTGTTATTCCTGTGTTTGGTTTGCACGGTTATATTATTTAGTCATATTATTTAAGCTTACAAAAAATATACAACTAATTTATTTATTTCTTTAATTAATTTTAGATAATGCCACCAAAAATATCAACATCTTTTTAGAAAAAGGGAGAGAGAGAACATAGGTTAGAGAGAGAGAGCATAATTAAAGAAATAAGAAGAGAAATAGAGTTGAGATTAGAGGGAGTGAGAGAGTTGAGATTTTAGAAAAAGAGGGGAAAAGAGAGCTTAGTTTAGAGAGAGAAAAAGAGTTGAAGTTTAGAGAGAAAAAATAGGTTTAGAGAGAGATATGAGGTTAGAGTGTAAAGAAAAATAATACCAACTAGCCGGCGGCGGATAGAGAGAAAGAAAGAGATTAGACATATTATGATTATCCCAATCCATTAATATGATGATACTCACCCTCCCTCAAGGGAATGAAATTAGTACTTTGGGATTAATCTTATTCCCAAGTAAATCTAATATTACCAACTAGATTAATTAGTGCGTTTAGCCAAACACCGTCATATTTTGTTATTCCTTTTGGATTATTAGGAATCTTAAAAAGATAGCGCGAACCAAACGCACCCTTAGAGTTACGGAGTTTGATCGAATATTATATTATTACTTTGATGATCTTTCTTGTATGCCTGAATGAGAGCCAGTTCATGGTTTAGCATTTTAGAATCAATTTTCTATCATGTGCTATATATCTTCAAAATATATATGAAGAGCTATAGTAATCATCATCAGCCATTTGTGTAAAATGTGTCGTCTAAACTTCTTGAAGAAACTTTTCAATTATTATTATGTTTTAGATTACAAAAGCAAAAGCTGCAATGAGGATATTTCTGCTTCATCTAGACTTCAAAAGTTGAGGTATCTATACCATTCAAATTTTTAAAATTTGTAACTAATCATCTAGACTTATATATTATTAATTTAACATATGTGTTAATAACCAAATGGTCGAAAAATAATGAAAGACATGCGCTAGCAAAAATAAGTTTTTTTTGCTGCTAATTAAAAAATCACTCAAGTCGATAAAGTGACTGCAGTTATCATATTCAGTACGGTCAAATATTAATTTTTTTGCTATCCTCGTGCTTGTTTTTTAACAATCGTTCTCATCTTTTTTTCGTCTACGAAAGATTCTTTTTCCATTGCACTGGTATGTTGTGTGGGTAGGAGCGGAGCCATGTATAGACCCTAAAGGGCCATGGTCCCTCCTCAACTTTTCAATGTTTATTTTATAGCCTTTTGGTAGTTTATAAATTTTTAGTTAATTTTTAAAATATATGAGTCTATTTTGTAAAAAATTTTTAGTGCTAGTATAGAACTCTCTCTCTTCTTATGTATTTTATAGGTTATAGTGTATTTTGAAATAAGTCCTTTCAACTTCAAATATTTTATTTATACATTCTTAACTTTCTAATTATTTTTTATAAGCTAATTTATTTAACTAAATAAAATAGTATGCTAAATTTAATAGTTATGTTAGATATTAGTTATTGGTTGTTAATTATTTTATTAACAAAAATTTAAAAAATTAAATTCTAGCTAAATTACTATTAGATTTAGTAAAATTCTTAAGTTATTTGAATAGAATAATACAAATAAAAATAATTAGAAGTTAAGCGAGTGTAAATTAAAGAAATAAATCTAATATTTGTTAACATTAATTATCTAATCACTAAATTTTTTAATTAAAAATTTGAGTAGTTAAAATCTTATTTATCTGCTAAAATTTTTATTTGTACATATTTTGGCTCTCCTCGTGATTGAATTGTGATTTCGTCCCTATGTGTGGGTTTGAGGTGTGTTCTGTAACCTCACGGTAGGTCTCTTTCAGTTTTTTCTCTAACTCTTGCCCATTAATAATCTTTTTTAATGACATATAATCGAACAAAATTTGACCGCCGACTTCATCTGGATCAATAATGTGGGGGTTAATTAAGGACCACTTTTATCTTTCGGTGGTTTGGTCTTAATTGCATGCCTTAGCCCTCCACTATGGGACTCGAAAGAGTTTCTTAACAAAAGGATAAATATATCGTTTTCATCTTCCGCACCGCAGTACACGCACTTTGAGCGGCGAGTATGTGTACAGCAGCCAAAGTTGACTGCGAATGATATGGAAGGGTGGTAAATTGCTCTTTTGGTCCCAACTAGGGGTGGAAACGAGCCGAGCTCGAGCGAGCTTATGTCAGCTCAAATTCGGCTTGAAATTAATTTGGAGCCTAAATCTAGACTTAAGCTCAGCTTGAAATTAATTCGAGCCGAACTCGAGCGAGCCTAATTTCAAGTCGAGCCGAGCTCGAGCTCTAAACGAGCCGATTGAAATTCTCGACATTATATAATCAATAATTTAATTTTTATAGAATATTACCTACAATTTGATGCAACGTGTCCAATAGTTCAAAATACAACATAATTATAAGAAATATGAGCTAGGGTGACTTCCTGACTGGATGAGGGTCTGAGAGAGAGAGAGAGAGAGGAAAAAAAAGTAGGGATTTAAAAATTTAAATGTTATCATGTTTTAGGGTTATGTGTAACAGTGAAAGTCTGAAAGAGAGAGTGTGTTATGTAAATTTAGAGTTAGGCTCAATTGCACGGTTGTACTTATTGGGTTTATTTTATGGGCCAACAATACTGACCCAAATTAAATTAAAGCTTATATATAATTAAAATACATTATATATATATATATATAGAGTCCGGCTACTATACTTTTATGAGTATTGGCTCCTTTATACTCATAAATTTTCGACCCTTAGATTTATTCCATTAATTATTTTTATCCGTTAGATCATACTATTTAACCAACTACCCACTCAACCCTAGGGGACCACTATCATTCTAAGTGGGGACCACCATCATTCTAACCACACATCCCATCAATCAACGGTTAAAAATTTATGAGTACAAGGGGGTCTATACTCATAAGAGTATAGTAGCTCCAGTCTATATATATATATATATATATATATTTTCGAGATTTTCGAGCTTTTCGAGCCTAATTCGAACGAGCCGAATAATACTCAAGCTCGGCTTGAAATGAATTTCGAGCCTTTTATTTTGTTCAAGCTCGGCTCATTTAATTTCGAGTCGAGCTCGTGCGAGCCGAATATCGAGCCGAACACGAGTCGAACGCGAGTCGGCTCACTCGTTTGCCAGCCCTAGTCCCAACAGTTGATTAAGAAGGTGTTTGCTCTAGCTTCTCAGAAGTTATTCTGAGCCTAAAATTATTTTTGAACTCAGTAGAGCGCTTGGAAACGATATATAGAAAATCTAATTCTAGTTTTCAGAATCAGAAAACTGATTTTGAAGGCATCATAATTAGAAACAAAAAAATAATTGCTTCTTCAAAACTGATTTTGATTTTGAACTCAAATTCTAAATTTTTATTTTTATTTTAGATTCAAAATATAAATTTAATATAAAATTTAAATTTAGAAATTTTAAATTCTCAATTTTTTAAATTTAAAATTAAAAATCTAGATTTTAAATTTTAAATTTTAAATTTAAGTTTCAAATCTCAAATTTTAAATTTTAAAATTCATAGTTGTAGCAGTAATAAAAGTTGAGAATTAAAATATCATATATTTCATAGTTCGAGTCAGAAATTACAACTAATTAAAATTTTGAGAACTAAAATGTTGCATGCCTCATAGTTTGAGCAAAAATTGTAACGCATGAAAGTTTGAGAACTAACGTTTCACAAGTCTTATAATTTGAGGACCAAAGGCATTATTTACACTTTTTATATATTTTATTTTTATTCCAAATGAAGACAGAGTTGAGTATTGACCGATTTTGTTCAATTAACAATTTTATATGAAGAATTTCTCAAGAAAAAAAACAATTTTATATGAAGAAAGAATATGTTAAACTATCTATTATAAAATGACTAATAGTTAAAATTAAAAGTCGATTAATCATATTTTGAATATTCCAAAGGATTTCGAATGTGAAATTGATCGTTAATTAGACTATAAATATGGTGTTGAAGTTTGATATTAAAATCGAAGTAAAAATATATAAAATTTTTCTGAACTATGAATCAGTTTGAATCAGTTATTCAATTTTTCAAACTTTTATTTTTACCATCCAACCTTTCTATAAATTAAATTTGAGTCAGCCAATAATGTTTTGACTTCAAAATTTGAATGTATCGTTTAGTTTTACAAATTTAGTTAGTATACTTGTAATAACTGAGATATTTCATTTATTGATTAAACCCTTTTGTTTGACGATGTTCTTGTGTGTAATATAATTATAAGTGTACTCGTCAAATTTCAGGAGAAAACGAGTTAAAACGGAGAAGTTACGCGACCCGGAAGTTCGACTTAAGTGTATAGTAACTCCGGTTTTCCGGAGAGGCCGCGGAGTAGAGTGGACTTTCGACGCGTATCGGACTCCGAATATAGCCTTTCAATAGCTCGTTTTCAACCGCTCGACTATCCTGGACCCAATGGCACTGACGGAATCGGGTTCTGATGCACGGATTTCGAGAAAAAGGGGTTTAATGGCTTTTACATTTAGTTGCCTAATTAGGTGGTTTTTGGGTGGAGATTGCGAGGGCAGGTTTTGTCGCTAATCGGAGACCTTTTCAGACGAAACGAAATACTAGATTCGATGCCTCAGTCGTGCTGATCGCGCTGGCGCAATCCGTTCGGAAATCCGACGGACGGATCTTCGGGAATCGCGAAAAGTCCGCAAAGGGGCTGATTTGACAAAATGATTAAATCGCGAAGAAGCCCATCATTTTATGCGCCGTTTTGCGAGTTTTCGAACTCGGAGGGACGGTCGTGCAAGGTGCACCAACGGGTTGGGAGCTGGGTCGAAATTGATCAACTCCGGGGGTTTCTCCGCAATGTTACTCTATCTACATATAAGAAGATTTAGGGTTTCGAGGTGAAATCCTAACCCTATCCGCCCCCAGCTGACCCAGACCACCCTAGCCGCCCCAGCTGAGCCCTGCCCTGTCGGCGCGCGCGCCCCGGCCGCCGGCGTGCTGCTCCGGCCACCGGAAACCCTCCTGCAACCACCCTCTCGGCCACCTTTTCCTCCTCCTTGGCCGAGAGCGGGTGGGGCATCTACACCACCTCTGGAAGGAAGCCTCGGCCATGATCCACCTCCAGCGCGCTTTCTTCCCAGCTCCGGCCATCCCCGGACGTCGCCGGAGCCGCCTGGAAGCTGCGGCCAACCCGGGGTCAGCCCAGGCCGAGCCGGGCCAACCTCGAGCTACGGGCGCCGCCATCACCTCTCTTTGGCCGTGCCGTCTCCCAGCCGACCTCGGTGACCCCCGGCGTGCCTCCCCCGTCGCCCCCGCTCGACCGCCGGCCGCCGCTGGGAACCCCGCAGCCGCCCAGCCCTGTGCGGGCCGACTTTGGAGCCGCGCCGCTCCCGGGTGCTGCCGCCGACCACAGTAGGGTGCACGGCCTCCCCCTCGACCTCCGGCGCCGAACCGTCGCCGTCCCGATCTCCTCCGGCCGCCGCCGCGCCGCCGGAAAGGTCAAACCCGAGAGGAGGTGTGCAGAGTAGATCTCGGCCGCCGCACCACCGGTTGCTGCCCGCCGCCGGCCAGCACCCTCCCCGGACCTCCTGGACCGAGTGCTCCCTCCTCCGGCCGGACCGCCCGCCTCCCGGCCACCGGCGACCAACCCTAGCTCTCCTCGGGTCTGGTAAGGACATTTTATGTTCCAGCACTGTTTTCCGAGGTTCCGGTCTCTTTTCCGGTGATCCGAGAAGCCTTCTTAGTCTCAGGAAGTGAGCACGATGATCTACAACTCGTGCTGAATATCGTGCTCACCTCCAACAGCGGCAAAGATGCCCTGGTTTGTGAGTTAGTCGCGATCTTCGCGCTGTGCGCGTAGTTTTTCAGTACTTCGCGTCGCTCGTGCGCGCACCGCAGTGGCCGGCAGTGCTCCGAAAGGTGAGCACGGCCTCCAACATGCTGAAACCTGTCAGCAAGTACGACGGTCGGATTAATCGACCTCCGGTTTGCGTGCACGGTCCAGAAAAGCCTAGAAATCACATGAAATGATGCAATTTCATGTATCGGTGTCGGCTTTTAGGCTTTCTGCTTCGTTGTAGATGCTGCGGACAGCGTGTAAATGCGGAGGGTAACCTCTGGACTGATCGTCCAAGGCCCCAAGCCTTTGCGAAAATCGAAAAGTGATTTCCGAGGCGTTTTTCGGCAAAATCTGCCGATAGAACGCGGTTTCGGTTCGGATTTCATCCGACGGTGCCTCGTGGCTGATTGTGGCGTCGTTGAGCCTGGTTGGCTGGTCACCCGCGTCGTTTTGAGGGTTCGGAAACGACGGGGGAGCGACGAGAAAGTTCCGGTGCAGTTTTCGGGACTTCCGGCTTATTTGGTAATCGGTTTTGGGAAATCGGTCGTGGTTTTGGTTAGCAGGGGTTGTGAGTTAGCTTTTCATGTCAGTGGGTTAGACCTTAACCCGTGGACCTTTCGTAGGTTCGGTTGCACCGTCTTCACAGTCGAGAGACCTTCGTCGGATACATACAGGTGGGTACTTCGACCCGACGTCGGTACTTCGACCCGACGTCGGTACAGTGGTGCACGCTCGGTGACGTTCCTTCCACCCTTCCTATTTACATTGCTTATCATATACTTTGCTTATCATATTATCCTCGTATTACTCTACTCGGTTGTTTCCATGCTCGGTATCTTGTGTAGGAGTAGAGTAGATTTCTTCAGCATATGATATCTGTGATCTGGTTGGTTGATCCTCCTTTGTTGTATCTATGACCTGGTTGGTCGAGTTTCATACTCCATATTTGTGACCTGGTTGGTCGATTTGGTTACATGATGACCCATACGGTCGATGGGCCCTGGGGGGCAGGATTGTCGGCTGGTTGCCGACGGTTGATCATTGAGCATATTGCATTGATCGCCCGATACTCGTCGCATTTCACGAACACTGGCGGTCTGATCCACCGCAAGAAGTGTTCTTTTCCGGAAAAGTGGTTGAATGGTGACAACCCGTGAGCCCTAGAAGGGTTATATGCACTGGAGAGTAGTAGTGGCATTGGCTTGAGGTCTGCGGTGCTGACCAAGAGAGCAGTGGTTCAGATTGGGTACTTTTGGACTGATTGTCCCGTTGATGCATACATACAGTAGCTGTAGTTGTTCATTTATATTCATTTCAGTTCTTGTTTATTTTAGCTACTGTACTACCATTATCCATCTATTTGTTTACCTCCGTGACTAGTGAGTACCCCTCGCCTTCTTCGGCTTGCGGTACCCACTGGGAGGGGAGACATGTTTACATGTTCTCACCCCCGCCCCCATTACAGGTGACGTAGCAGGACCGAGTGGGACAGCTGGTGAGGAGCGTGTCTAGCGTGCGATAGAGCTCCTTCCCGAGTCGGTTATTCCTTTTTCCCTTCGTGCTTGGATAAATACTTAGACATATTATGGTTCAGTTTCTATTTTATTATCTGACTATCTGGGTTTTCATTTGGTTTTGAAATGTACTAAAGGATTTGAGTTTTCTTGAAATAAAACAGTTTTCTACCCCTCGTGGTAGCTGGTTTTGAAAAAGAATGATTTCCGTGTGGGAATCAGTTTTCAAATTGATTTTCTGTGGTTTTATGGATTTAGTATTTCAAAATCAGTTTCCAGGTAGGAAACATTTTAACTGATAGATGTGGAATGTTATGCATATTCAAGTATCATATCTGTGTGTGTGAATGGAATGGATGAATGTTATCTATCTTGTTGTTCATCTGGTTGTGGTTGTGATTATATGTGTACTTATACTCTGTTGTACTTGTGCGACGCCGTGCAAATACAGGGGAGACTCTGTCCGTGTGAACAGTGGAACTCCTGTATTTGTGGCGGATCTGGCACACTCTGGGGGCAGGTTTTCAAAAAAAAAATTTCAGACGCTTTTCCGCTACCTTTTAAACAAAAAGGGACCCCGGGGCGTGACAGATTAAAGTGGTATCAGAGCCAAGTTACAACCACAACTCCATTCACAGACTGTTTTTGAAAATAAAAATAAACTGAACCATTGGTTAGGTTGACCCTAGGAAGACCCACGATGTATAGGCACGTGAGTGCGGGGTTTGGGCTCGAGTTCTGGTTGTTAGTAGTCGAGTTGATTTTTCGATTGACGGTGTTTCTGTTACAGATGGCTCGTGGCAGACCTCCTCTTCGTGGACGTGGTGGTGGACGCGCCGCAGAGGGCTCTATCAATAGCCCTGGAGAGCAGGCCCCGAGAGGCAGAGGCAGGGGCAGGGGCAGAGGGGAGCAGATCAGCCCAGATCCGCAGGGCGATACTCGTGCCCAGCAGCTCGAGGCTGAGGTAGCAGTGATGAGGGGTCAGATGACAGCCCTCACTGGGGCGGTTCAGCAGCTCCAGCAGCTTTTACAGCAGCACGCTGCAGCTGCTGTTCCCCCGGTACCACCCCCGACGCCGCCGGTTCCTGAGGCAGCTGCCCCTCAGGTGGCGCCTGCACAGGCGGTCCCTCCGACCGTCCCGAGGACGACGACGACCACCACGACGGTTCCCACTGGGGGTGCTGATGCCCCAGCAGCTGAGGGCGCCCGTATGCGTGCGAAGCTGATCGAGTTCAGGAAGTTCGACCCGCCGAAATACGCGGGGAAGAAGGAAGAGAATGGAGTTCTCGAGCGCTGGCTGACCGACATGGAGAAACTACTCGAGGACTTTGATGATCGGACGAGCAGGACCGCTGTCCCTTGCCGCCACTTTCTGATGGAGTGGGCGCCGACACATCGCTCCAAGCTGGCAAGTCGCTGGGTGAGTTCTCCGAGATTCACGAGAATTCATTTCGGGACAACTAAAATTGGGAGCCTGTGGTGGAGGCCAGAGGCGTTAGAACGTCTTAACGGGAGCCGTACGTAGCGAGTACGAAGCCGAGACTTCTCTCGTATTGTGGGGCTGATGTTCCTTCGTCATCCGAAGACGAGCCGCCACAAGGCCGGAGAGTTTCAGCCGAGAGGCTTGAGACTAATCAGTGTTTTGTCTCCATGGCACTGATGCATGATGAGTGTTGGACCGATGCTCTCCAGAATGTTCACTCTGAGTGAGCAAAGCCGACACGGGAAAATGCGAAACAGCGTTTCCATAGGACGGTGTGCGTCCTCTTCAACAGCAGCAAGCACCAAAGACCCTCGCCACTCAGCAGTCTGGCGATGAGCTGCACCCTCTTGGCAAGTCAGCGACGAAGGCGGTCGACCCTGTGTATTATGTGGGCAAGCACACCGGGTGACCGAATGTCCGCAGATGAGGGACCACTGCTTCCATTGTGGCCAGCCGGGCCATCTACAGGCTCGATGCCCTATGAGAAATGGGGCCACGCAGAGCGCCGCTTCCTCCCCAGCAGCATTCCGACAGGACCGCGGAGCTTCCAGCGCAGCTGCACCGTCTGGGCGTCCCTCTTCCTCACGTCAAAATGAGGGGGCGCGCAAGGCATCTGGTGGACGGGTCTTCGCCCTGACTCAGCATGAGGGCAACACTGGTGGCGACGTCCTTGTAGGTATTGTCACCCTCTCCATCACTCGTGCTAAAGCTATATTCGATACTGGAGCATTGCACTCATTCATTTCGCATTCATTTGCATGTGAGCATGGTATTCCCTCGCGTCCACTAGATATGCCGCTCCGTGTTGACACGCCCGGGGGTGATCTATTAGCTGATCGATGCATCCCATCATATCCTGTCATCTTGGATAATCATAGTTTTCTGGCGAACCTGGTGGTACTTCCAATGAAGAAGTTTGACGTAGTGCTTGGGATGGACTGGTTCACCAGGCACCGCGCTACTATCGACTGCGAGCGGAGGACGGTGACTTTTATTGGGCCCGGTGAAGAAGTATTCGTCTATCGAGCGTGTAAGAGCTCTTACTTCGCCGCGTCTATCTCTTCTGCTAGAGCTAAGAGGCTTATAAATGCCGGATGTGTGGCCTTTTTGGCTTCCGTGGATGTTACCCACCGGGCTGCACCAGCCTTGGAGGAGATTCCAGTTGTCCGGGATTTTCCGGAAGTGTTTCCAGCCGAACTTCCGGGAATGCCCCCGGACCGAGAAATCGAGTTCTTCATCGAGCTAGTTCCGGGCACAGCACCGATTTCGAAGGCCCCCTATCGCATGGCCTTCGCTGAGCTGAAAGAGCTGAAGGCTCAACTCGAGGATCTCCTGGAGAGAGGATTTATCCGACCCAGTGTGTCTCCCTGGGGTGCCCCTGTTCTCTTCGTCAAAAAGAAGGATTGTAGTCTTCGACTGTGCATCGACTACCGAGAGCTCAACAAGGTCACAGTGAAGAACAAATATCCACTGCCCCAAATTGACGATCTATTCGATCAGCTTCAGGGATCGTCGGTATTTTCAAAGATCGACCTTCAGTCAGGGTACCATCAGCTTAAGATCCGGGCAGAAGACGTGCCGAAGACCGCTTTTCGAACTCGTTACGGCCACTACGAGTTCACGGTGATGCCTTTCGGGCTTACTAATGCCCCGGCAGCCTTCATGGATATGATGAACATGGTCTTTCGGGCGTACTTGGATCAGTTTGTCGTGGTATTTATTGACGATATCCTGATCTACTCGCGGAGTGATGAGGAGCACGAGGATCATCTTCGGCGAGTACTGCAGATACTCCGAGAGCACAAGTTATATGCTAAGCTCAAGAAGTGCGAATTCTGGCTTCGTGAGGTATCTTTCTTGGGGCATATTGTGACTCCATCGGGCATTACAGTGGATCCGAAGAAAATAGCCTCAGTGGTCGAGTGGCCTGAGCCGACTTCAGTGACAGAAGTCAGGAGTTTCCTGGGATTGGCGGGTTATTATCGGCGATTTGTCGAGGGCTTCTCCAAGATCACCGCACCGCTGAACAAGCTTACCAGAAAAGGAGAACGATTTCAGTGGACTGAGCAGTGCCAGCAGGGCTTCGACGAGCTGAAGGATCGACTGACCCGAGCACCCGTTCTGACTCTGCCGCGGCCTGGTGAGGACTTTGTGGTCTATTGTGATGCCTCACGGGTCGGTTTGGGGTGCGTGCTTATGCAGCAGGATCGGGTCATTGCTTACGCCTCTCGTCAGCTAAAGCCGTATGAAAAGAATTATCCAACTCACGATTTGGAGCTTGCAGCAGTGGTGTTTGCCCTTAAGCTGTGGAGACACTATCTATATGGGGCACACTGCGAGGTGTTCACTGATCATCAGAGCCTGAAGTACCTCTTCACTCAGAAGGAGTTGAACCTCAGGCAGAGGCGTTGGCTCGAGCTCTTGAAGGACTATGATCTCACCATACATTATCATCCGGGAAAGGCGAATACAGTAGCGGATGCCTTGAGCCGGAAACAGCCTTCGGGAGAGTTGACCTTCATGATCACGAGCCAGGATCGTCTGGTAGAAGAGTTTCGCCGTCTTGAGATCGAGGTTGTTTCCACAGGAGTTATGGCCCAGTTGATGTCTCTGGTGGTAC